>NW_016804580.1:849927-854541 GCF_001698545.2 Rhinopithecus bieti | reverse complement strand
CACCGTGTTAGCCAGGATGGTCTCGATCTCCTGACCTCGTGATCCGCCCGTCTCGGCCTCCCAAAGTGCTGGGATTACAGGCTTCAGCCACCGCGCCCGGCCGAAAGAAGAGATTTTTTTAGAGTTTGGTCCTTCGGCCAGAAACATCATCAGCCCCTAAGAACTTGTTAGAAATGCAAACACTAGGGCTTCACCCAAGACCTATGAAACTAAAAGCTCCAGAGGTTTTAGTCATTCTGTAAAACATATTCTGATGCACACTCAAGTTTGAGAACCCCTGCTTCAGTAAATCTGGGAAACAGAAAAGGGTCGCATTTATGATCTGTCATCCAAAAATAACCACTTTAAATTCTGAGATTTTTTTCCAGTCTTTTCTCTGTTCATATGCATATACACTTATATGTGTATTTCTTCTAGTCTTTTTCCTATACACCTGTGTATATATTCTGTTTTAAAAAGTTATGATCATGCTATATAAGTTTTATAGCCTTCATTTTGACCTTCAATATTATGTCATGACCATTGCCTCATGTCATTAAATTTTATTTGAAAACATTTTTAATCATATGGCTACATATTACACCATCCTCTGAGTGTCTCATGAACCATCCGCCTAGACATCTGAGTTGTTT
This sequence comes from Rhinopithecus bieti, assembly GCF_001698545.2. NCBI lineage: Eukaryota > Metazoa > Chordata > Mammalia > Primates > Cercopithecidae > Rhinopithecus > Rhinopithecus bieti. The sequence goes on along the minus strand of NW_016804580.1, from coordinate 853,909 downwards.
CTAGTTGTTCAGAAGGACATTAGCAACACCCAGTTGAAAATCTGTATTAATCATTGTTAATATGAGTGATTATTTCCTCAGCATAAATTTATTACTAGGGTGGAATTACCAGGTCACACAGTATGAACATTTTCACAGCTCTCAATATAAATTGCCAAATTGCTTTTCAGAGGAGAGGTGCCAGTTTGGATTCTAACCAGCAGTGCAGGGAAAATGTTTGTCCATTCCTCTAACCCAACCAACCCTGCTGTATTAGTCTGTTCTCGCGCTGCTATAAAGAAATACCTAAGACTGGGTAATTTATAAAGAAAAGAGGTTTAATTGGCTCAGAGTTCTGCATGGCATATAGGAAGCATGATGCTGGCATCTGCTCAGCTTCTGGGGAGGCCTCAGGAAACTTAAAGTCATGGCAGAAGGCAAAGGGGGAGTGAGATGACTCACATGGTGAGAGCAGGAGCAAGAAAGGAAGTGGGGAGGTGCCCCACACTTTTAAATACCCAGAGTGTATGATTACTTGCTGTCACTAGAACAGCACCAGAAGGATGTTGCTAAGTCATTCATGAAGGACTATCCGTATGGTCCTGCCACCTCACACCAGGCCTTACCTCAAACATTGAGGTTCACAGTTCGACATGAGCCTTGGGCAGGGTCACAGATCCAAACGATATCATTCTGCCCTTGGCCCCTCCAAATCTCATGTTCTTCTTACATTGCAAAATACAATCATGCCTTCCCAACTGTCCCCCAAAATCTTAACTCATTGCAGCATTAATTCAAAAGTCCAAAGTCTCACCTGAGACAAGGCTGGTCCCTTCCACCTGTGAGCCTGTAAAATAAAAAATAAGTTTGTTACTTTCAAGATACAATGGAGATAGAGGCATTGGGTAAATACTCCTGTTCCAGTAGGGAGAAATTGGCCAAAAGAAAGGGGCTACAGCTCCCATGGAAGTTCAAAACCCAGCATGGCAGTCATTAAATCTTAAGACATCAAAATTATCTCCCTTGACTCCATGTTCCACGTTTAGGGCACTCTCATTCAAGAGACGGCCTTCCAAAGCCCTGGATGGCTCCACCTCTGTGGCCTTGCAGTGTTTAGCTCCTGTGGCTGCTCTAATGGGCTGGCATTGAGTGCCTGCAGCTTTTCCTGGTGCAGGGTTCAGCCTGTCAGTGGATCTACCGTGCTCTGGTCTAGAGGTTGGTGGCCCTCTTCTGATAGCTCCAGTAGGCGGTGCCCTGGTGGAGACTATGTGTCTGGGCTCCAACCCCATATTTCTCCTTTATACTGCCCTAGTAGAGGTTCTCCATGAGGGCTCTGCCCCTGCAGCAGGCTTCTGCCTGGACATTCAGGCTTTTCCTTACATTCTCTGAAATCTAGGCAGAGGCTTCCAATCTTCAACTCTTTCACTCTGTACACCTGCTGGCTTAACACCACATGGAAGCCACCAAGTCTTATGGCTTGCCCCTCTGAAGTAGTGCCCCGAGCTGTACCTGGGTCAGAGGTAAAGCAGTGGCCTGAGCTGAGCCATGGCCAGAGGTAAAGTGACTGGGATCCAGGAAGTAGTATCCTAAGCAGCAGGGCCTTGGGCCTGGCACAGGAAACCATTCAGTCCTCCTAGGCCTCCTGGCCTGTGATGGGAGGTGTCCCCACAAAGTTCTCCAAGATGCCTTTGACACTTTTTCCCCATTGTCTTGACTGTTAGCACTTGGCTTTTCTTTACTTATGCAAATTTTTACATGCTGCTTGAATTCCTCTCCTGAAAATAAGCTTTACTTTTCTACCACATGGTCAGGCTGCAAATTTTCTAAACTTTTATATTCTGCTTCCCCTTTAAATATAAGTTCCAACTTCACATTATTTATTTGTTCATGAGTATGAGCATAGGCTATCAGAAGCAGACGGGCACATCCTGAGTGCTTTACTGCTTAGAAATTTTTTCCACCAGATACCCTAAATCATGACTGTCAAGTTCAAAGTTCCATATATCCTTAGGGTAGGGGCACAGTGCAGCCAAGTTTGTTGCTAAGGCATAACAAAAGTGGCCTTTACTCCAGTTCCCAATATGTTTCTAATTTTCATCTGAGACATCCTCAGCCTAGACTTCACTGCCCATATCACTACCAACATTGTGGTCATAACCATTCAAAAGTCTCTGGGAAGTTCCAAACTTTCCGTCATCTTCCTGTCTTCTTTTGAGTCCATCAAACTCTTCTAACCTCTGCCCGTTACCTAGTTCCAACATCACTTCTACATTTTCAGATATCTTTTATATCTGAAAATGTGAAATTTTCTGAAAATTTATAGCAATATCTCACTCCTCAGTACCAGTTTTCTCTATTAGTTCTCACACTGCTGTAAAGAAATGTCTGAGATGGGGTAATTTATAAAGAAAGGAGGTTTAATTGGCTCACAGTTTCTCAGGCTGTACAGGAGGCATGATCCTGGCATCTGCTCAGCTTTTGGAGAGGCCTCAGAAAGCTTACAGTCATGGCAGAAGGCATGAAGGAGCGAGGTGGTTTACCTGGTGGGAGTAGGAGCCAGAGAGAGAAGGGAGAGATGCTATGCATTTGTAAACAACCAGATCTCATGATAACTCACTGTCACAAGATCAGTACCAAAGCTCAGTTGCTAAACCATGAAGGACCACCCTCATGATCCAATCACCCCCCCACCAGACTCCACCTCCACCTACACCATGTTGAATTACAGTTCAGCATGAGATTTGGGCAGGGATGTGAATCCAGACCACGTCACCTGTGAATTATAGTACTTTTGGCTTTATGTTAGTTTGTAGGAGGATATTTTTGAATTGTAAATGAGTAGAATGTACAGCTTGGTCTTAATGAGATGTTTTCTAGTCATTGTATTGACTTACATCTGTATATTCAGAAGCCCAAATGGTAGATACTGTTTTGGGCCTTCTGTCTTAATTATAGATGTAATGGTTATTATTTTCTAAAGTTTACTCTTCCAATGTTTTGTGCCCCTCACTTGACATAGACTACTATTTTTGTGTAGAGAATGTTAGCTCTTTCAAAGGTCTTCTATAGAATAAAAGTAACCAGGCAATATGGATGGCTTGACAAGCCCATATATCTCAGGCCATAGGGATTTACTAAGTGCTAGAGGACCTAGGAAGAGAAAAACAAGTTGTTTCTGTCTGTAGTATTACAAATCAATTAAACAACTCTGTGTATTATTCATATTAAATCTTGCTAGCGGGACAGTTGTGGAAAGGGTCTGAGATAGAATGTTAAGCAAATGCTAAACTAGCCAGATAAATGTATTATTTAGGTGGCAGACCTATTCGTTTATGATAAACAGCCATGGTGAAGGCTGTTTTGTGATAACTTTATTGATTCTGTATAAAGTAATGATACCAAAACGTATTTGTTGAACGTGTATTTATTTCAGTTTACGTTGCAGCAGTCAGCTTCTCACTAGGGTTTCTAAGGTACCTGAGGCTTCCTTGGTGCTAACATTTCCGTCTTCCTGGGAGCTTGGAAGGATGTCCTCCTCTCAGCCCCTACGAGCTGGGGAACTTAAAGGAAGTGAGGATCATGGGGGGATGACAAGGAATGGCCGAGCACACCCAGGGAGCACAGCAGAAGACTCCTGCTAGAGAGTCTTGGGAACTCCTGCTAGGTGCAGAAGACTGCTGCTGCTTAGAAATCTCAGTCCTCGGCCGGGCGCGGTGGCTCAAGCCTGTAATCCCAGCACTTTGGAAGGCCGAGGCGGGCGGATCACAAGGTCAGGAGATCGAGACCATCCTGGCTAACACGGTGAAACCCCGTCTCTACTAAAAAATACAAAAAACTAGCCGGGCGAGGTGGCGGGCACCTGTAGCCCCAGCTACTCGGGAGGCTGAGGCAGGAGAATGGCGTGAACTCGGGCGGCGGAGCTTGCAGTGAGCTGAGATCTGGCCAGTGCACTCCAGCTTGGGTGACAGAGCGAGACTCCGTCTCAAAAAAAAAAAAAAAAAAA
>NW_016804580.1:727672-849420 GCF_001698545.2 Rhinopithecus bieti | reverse complement strand
AAATAAAATAAAAAAAGAAAAGAAAAAAAAGAAATATTTCAGTCCTCTAAGAAATGAAATCAGAGCTCCTAAATTTTATCTTAACCCTACTTTTGATCACAGACCTTTGCGAATCTTATGAATGGGTGCTTTTCTCAGAAGAGTGCCTCCGTGCAAATTTTGTATTCAATTTCAGGGGTTTAAGAATTCCTTGAGGGCACTCTTATTTTAGGCAAACTGCCTTCAAGTATACATTTTCTTCCTTTTGCAGGTTTTACTTAATAGCGAAAATCTTATTTTCTATTTTCAAAGTGCTTTCCAGTTTATGGAACCATTTTGTATGCACATTTTGGCCCCTGTCCCCAGTTCTATCAGTTGGTAGTGTTATTCTCACTTGGCAGATGAGGTAACTGAAGCTCAACAGAGTGTAAGAATTTGCCCAAGTCAGTGAATGATTCTTGGAATCAGGAGCCAGATCCACCAGACTTTTGTCCGTTATGTCCTAACATTACCTGAGCAGTAAAAAGAAAATCTGGCAAGCAAAAACAAGATTGCCTCCCACATTTAGAAGAATGATTGAGAAATCCTAAATGGATGCCAGTTTTAAAACATGAGTTATTTACTTAACAGCAATTTCAACTTGCAACATAAGGCAACCTTGGAGGTGACTGTTGAGGATGGCACTGTTCTGTTGCTTGTTAATTATATTTATAAGCAACTGAGTGTTCCTTCTATCCCTTCTTAACCTGGACCACAGATATCAAATGGCCAAGAAGAGCATTGGATGGAAACAATGTAAAATGCTATTTTTCTTCTGGGCCTCTTCACTTTGGGGCCTCTTCACACCAGCACACACTTACATCAGGTGCTGCTTGTGTTGGAACTATTTGTTAGGGTAGTGGTTTTCTCTTTTTAAATCTTTTTTTATGTAAGTTGTACTATCTTCCCCGACTGGATCCAAAGAGTAACCGTTTATTTTAGTATGTGTCTTAAAGCAGCAATGCAATGCATGTATTAAATGTACAGAATGCCTCTTTGAAAAATGTGTTGCTGGAAAGGCCAAGCAGACAGTTGCCGGAATGACAGTGTGGCCTTGTGTTCTCCACAGAATAAATTTGAGAGCTGTCATGAGACATCCCAGCTTACATTGCATTGATGATGCACAGAAAGAAAAGCAACCTCAGACCTAGATTCTCTTTCCACTTAGGGCATTATAGACAGTCATCTATTACGCAGACAGAAGAGAATGGGCCGCAAACGTGATGTTCGCTGCAATAGGCTATACTTAAATTAAGAGATACTGTTTTGTACCAATTAGTGTGCACCATGTGCTTTGAATTTGTTTTTGACAATTCCCTTTCAATGTACTTTAATATTTTTAAATTATGAGAATAATCCATACTTGTAACAACATGGAATTCTCCAAATCGATAATTCATGTTTTATCCTTTGCTCTGCCAGTTCAACCTCATGCCCCACCTTAATTTGAGAAAACCAACATTAATATTTCCCTTATTTGAGAAAATCAACCTTAATAACTTAATATTACTCTTTTCTTCTTTTACACATAAACATTTAGTCATATACATATATGGATTTCTTCTGTATTTTTTCAAAAATTGGTTGATAGCAAGCTTAGTACATTCTTATTTTTTTATTATTATAGACCTCCCTCCAGGTCAGTGCATACAAATAACTCTATTTTAATAACTGAATAGCATTTCATAGTATGGCTATAGCATATTATTCTGCTTATCACCTGGGAATGAAATTTCCGGTTGTTTCCAATGTTTAGTTATTGCAGGCACTGTTACAATATGAGCATTTTATAGGCCTTCTGATCATTTTCCACTCAGTAAAGTGAGTTACTAAAGAAGTGAAGAAGTAGGGACTTCCCAGAGTCAGCCATTTGTCTATAATCATGCACTGCTATAATTAGTAGCCTAGCACATCATAATGAGAATTATGGAGACTTATGTGTAGAATCTTTGTCTATGTGGGAGCGTCCCTAAATGTAGCTTTTATTTTGTATTGGAGTCTTTTGTGGTTAGCTTCCATGTGAGGATTCGCTGCAGAGAAGAGGTGATCTTTCAGCTGTTATTATATCCAATCTTGATCCCTTCTGAGCAAATCAATTACTTGGGTTTGGATAAATCTAGTATAGTAATGATGGACTGTACCCAATCAGCCACTTTTTTTTAGTTTTACCTTGTTAGACCACAATCTTATGTATTTATGAGTGAGTGAGAGAACATGGATTTTGGAGTACATTAATTTTAAAAAGCTCTCCGTGGTATTATTTTGAAATTAGGAAGGGAGGGAATGCTACTTGGATGACCTGAAAAATTTGCCCAGATCGCCTCGATTGCTTACTATGTGATAAATGGTGCTGCTAGGCACATGTTTCAGGATTTTGAATACTCAGGAAGAATTCTTAGAGTGTGATTATGGAAACAACCAATTTCCACACGTGAAAATGAGCATGCTTATTAATGGGGCTGCAATTGCCTATTGCATTCAATCACATTTATAACCAGCAAGGAGAATGAGTGTTTTGCATGATTTAGTGTTTACACAATTGCAGTTGCATGGCAAAGCTTGCTGTACTAGAGGCTTTGGAAAGAAGCATATGTGGTCCTTTTGCGGGTAATAAAATGGAAAATCCAATTTGCAATTGCAGAATAAGCCTCTGAGTGATATACGATCTTCATAGCAGCATCGGTCAGAGGGTCACTGCTAATCACGGTGCTGCCTGGCTTCCCCAGTGGCCTGCGCCTTCCGACTGAGGAGTGAGCAAAGTGAATCTGTGTCTGGGAGCCAGCCAGCGTGTCTGTAGATGCACCACTTTCTAGCTTATTAGATCCTCTTTGTCACAGTGCTTAATCCTGCTGCCTGATCCTTGTTAGAACACCACCAGAGCGCCGCTCAGCCTTCTAATAAAGGGGACGGGTGAGGGACCTAACTCAACGCACTGAAGCGTGTGGCGTCAGGGCGATTGCAGGCTGACTGACAGCGGGGTGAGATGCTTCCTGCATGTTATTACTTAAAAGGGAACCTACCTCCGACAGCTGACAGACGAGCTCTGCTGAGGCAATAGTAACTTGTTGCTAGGCCAATATGAGTCAGGTGTCATCTTTTCACACAGTATAATGGCCAGCTTTACTCTAATTATATTAACCCTCTTCTGAAATTGCTTCATCCCTGACTGGTGCAGAGTGAGGAAAGAGAACCCAGAGACAAATCGCTTGCTGGGAGGATTGCAGCGCTACAGAAACAGGTATTGTGTTATCCACCGGTGACATTAAGTTGGAAAACAAAACAAGCATGCCCTATTACAGCAAGTCCCGGTTCTAACTCCGAAGAGACATTGCTCTGTTTGGCTCGTGCAGTTTCCATCCCTGTCATTTATAATAGTTTCCTCCTTTAAGGTTTGCCCTGGACATTATACCTGGGTTTCATGGCTCTTTGTTAAAAAGAAAGAACAACATCAAACAGGAAGCTTTTTTCTTTGCTTTTTTCTCCAGTGAACCCTAATCATTCTTTTCTATTAGGCTCCTAAGTTCAAGTAGCTTTAGGAAGCACCTGTGAATTTAATTTAGTAGCATTGCTTAATACTGAAGTAAGCAGATGAGGGTGGGGAGGGTAACCCAGTCATCTGTCCCTTCCTTCCCACTCCCCATCCCAGCTAAAATGTGCAGATGGCTTGAAAGTGATATAAGTGAAGATGATCATGAATAGCCTGGGGTCCTTTCTGTTAACCCTGAGTTGCAGACATTAGCGTGTGACTCCTTTTCCCTGAAGGGAGTATGTCTGGCTCTCATCCAGCATCTCCTGTGTGCTCCAGTTAGCAGCCGTCATTAGCAATCTGTGATGCCTCTGCCGTCTCCACTGACAGCACCTAAATAGAGACATCACTTGGGATTGACAGATCTCCAGGGGATTGCAGGCTTCAGACAAAAGGGCCCAGAGAACATGGCTGACCTTTCTTGGCATTATTCTCCCTCCATGAGTGGCAGTCAGGGAGCATAGAACTTTAGTGTATTATTTTCAGAGGATTACCACTGAAAAGACGGCACGCTTAGTAAGATGCTGTTAATAAGTTAACAAGAGTCTGTGTGCGTTCCACAGTGGTTTTGCAGGCCATCAGTAATAGAACACGGGTGCTTCTTTCCTGCAGAAACACGTACCTATTCCTTAAGTTTAAGGAGGGGCCTTTAAAACCAGCTTTGCTTATAACATACCTCCAGTTTCGGATGATCGGGGCAAGCCTTGGGGATTCAGCGGAAGCAAGCTTGTGATGCAGGCTAGAAAAGAAGAGTCTCTTCCCCTCATTACCCCAAGCAAGTCTTCCCAGGGCAAATTTGAAATCGCTGAAGCTTGTGTGTGTCATCCTTCCCGGATCCTTTCCCTACTCCACGTTGTTCTCATGCTCACCAAAGTCCCTGAAAATACAGTGTAGTAAGAAATGCTGTGTGCCCAAATGTAGCTGACTTGCCTCCTCTTTTCACTCTTCCCAAAGTGAAAAAAAAAAAAAAAAATGATGTGTTCCTGCAGTTCCCCTCTGAACCAGATGTTAAAAGCAAAGCGCTTGTGTAAATAATTGAATATCCTGGATGCATCTTCAACAGAATAAAATTCTACCAACTAGAAGTTCCAACTATATTTCTCATTAGGATAACCAATTTTGCAGAAGAAGGAAAGATATTTAGGGCAAAATACTCACTAACTAGAAAATCCCCTTAGCTTAGGAATTCATTTCTGTCCTATTCCATAAATATGCAGTTTGTACTTTTCATGGCTTCTGCTGCTTTTTTCTCATCCACTTTGCCATACACATATTTTTTCTTTTCTTTCTTTAAGACATTCTTGCTCTGTTACCCAGGCTGGAGTGAAGTGGCGCCATCTCGGCTCACTGCAACCTCTGCCCCTCAGGTTCACACAGTTCTCCTGCCTCAGCCTCCCGAGTGGCTGAGACTACAGGTGTGCACCTCTGCTAATTTTTTTTTAGCAGAGGCAGGGTTTTGCCATGTTGGCCAGACTGCCATATGGTCTCGAACTCCTGACCTCAAGTGATCCACCCACCTCGGCCTCCCAAAGTGCTGGGATTACAGGCATCATCCACCGCGCCTGGCCAAGAATACACATATTTTTTCCAACCACCTCAAGTTTATTTTTTTCATAGTTGATTCTATGCTGATGTCTGTGGGCAGAGATTAGAGGCAGGAAGATGACAAGATAGAAGCATAGGTTGTTTCTCAGGTGCATGTTTTAAGAGAGACATGTTGAGCTCCAGCACTGCTATCCCCACCTGATGAGGACATTGCTGCACCGTGGTCACTGTTGTCTGGTTTGTAACCCCTTCCCTTACTAGCCCTGGCTCCTAAGCACGATGGGCAACATACCATTGTGCACATAAAATACGACATGTCAGAAATAGACTTGTTTTTACATGGATGGCTTCTTTCCAGGAATGTATATTACATTCATTTTTAGGAAAAGAGAAAATTGGAGAAAAAAAAATCGTGAAGGATATGGAAGACAAGATATATTGAGTGCAGCAAACTAGATTTTAAGAGAAAATAAGAATTGTAGAGAAATGTGAACAAGGGGTCAGTTTCATTCTTGGGACTCTTAAAAACCCCCTCCCTAAGTAAAGATAAAAACAAAGATCAATGGCAGCCCCTTGCCAACAAGATCAAACCCAGGTGAGATACTCAGCTAAGCAGAATGCATACCACTAAGGGTTTTCATTGGCCCTAGGCAGCTTTCTGACTCATGGTTTAGAGAATCAAGCTCACTGATTTCCCAAGTGACTTAATATCTGACTAACGATGTTTCACCATTAAGATGAGGAAATTGACAATATTGATAATCTTGGAGAGAAATGGATCTGCTTATTTTTGTACCGAGCACCAACAAATTCTTAGTAGCTTTGGGAAGATGATGAATTACTCTATGTTAATATTTAGTAGTGTCTATTTTCTTTAAAAAGATTCTGTGAAATTGTAGTCATTTTCTTTTCTTTGTTTTCTGAATAGTTGCAAGTTCATAGAACAAAAGGAAAGATTCAAAGTATCTATTATTTTGTTTTAAGGAACAATATTGCATTATCTTCCTCATAAAAAATTTCATTTATCCTTTCATTTCCGAAGCTCAGATCAGCTAGGCAATGATTTGCTTTGTGCTATACTTGCATCCCAGAATATGTTTTCATTGTCCTGAGTTACCACCTGTGAAAACATAGGCAGTAGAGCCTGAGAACAGCAACAACATATAACTTCAGTTGTGTCTTAGAAAGAATCATTGCTGTGTCTCTAGGTTCAAACAGTCCCAGGCCATGGACGAGAAGTCTGAAAATTGATATCCTCAGTAGGACTTTTAGGGACAGACCTCCACATACATCCCTGCTGCCTAACTTCTCTTTCTCTGTTTCTCATTTTCACAGGTGAGTGCATTTTAGGAAGTTCTTTCACGCATTGCCTTTTCCATTTTTGAATACATAAAAAAAAAAAAAAAAACCAGTCAACTGGTTGTCAACAGAGGATATCCAGATAACGGGTGCTTGCTGGCTTTTTTAGGCTACCTTCATTAACTCAGCCTTATCTAGATTGATGTGTAACCTGATAGCCTCACCAAACACTGTAGAAGGAGTATGAGATTGGCCGGGTGTGGTGGCTCACGCCTGTAATCTCAGGACTTTGGGAGGCCGAGGCGGGCGGATCACGAGGTCAGGAGGTCAAGACCATCCTGGCTAACACGGTGAAACCCTGTCTGTACTAAAAAAATACAAAAAATTAGCCGGGCGTGGTCGCGGGCACCTGTAGTCCCAGCTACTCGGGAGGCTGAGGCAGGAGAATGCCGTGAACCCGGGAGGCGGAGCTTGCAGTGAGCCGAGATTGCGCCACTGCACTCCAGCCTGGGGACAGAGCGAGACTCCATCTCAAAAAATAAAATAAAAAAGAAGGAGTATGAGATTGAGCATCAGCTTTAAGTCTTCACGCTGGCTTTTTCATCTTGGGCGTGTTAGTTAATTTCCTTAAGTTTCCATTTCTTTACCTACAAAGTAATATTAGTATCTGACCTTACGGATTGCTGGAGAATGAAATGAGGAATGATTTTAAATGGTCATTAGTCTTTAACACTGCCATGTTAATGAGATTCATTTAGGGCTGATTGCGAGATGTGCTTATGCTCTTATACTTGAGTGACAACAATTTGACTTGGGTAACATTCCTATCTTTCTCCATTCATACGCTTTCTTGATTGATGAAAAAAGTGGTGTTGATCAGATTGGGTCCAGATCAGCCAGGACAAGGCGTGATGCATACTGACATTGTCAAGATAGAATTTCAAGTGGTTTTCATATTATCACTTGTCTTAATCTTGAACAGGTCATTTTTGTCTCCGCAGAAAATATCTCCTTCCCTCCGCTCTGCTTCCCTTTTCCATCTGTCTTCTTTCTTCCTTCCTTTGTTCTTAATTTCTTGGGCCAAGGTACTGTCATGACTGTGTACCTGTGATGACTCAGGTTAAGAAATTTAAAAGACATCAAATGATCCGAGAGGTACTTAGGGTTTGATTTAGGGTACTTAGGCTGTATTTACTGAGAAGGACTTCTTAGACCTGCTCCGTATTGGATGAAGTGACCTTCAGTTTTTTTTGTTTTTTTTTTTTTTCCTCCAGGAAACTTGGATTTAACTGGTCAGAAGCAGGTATTCAAAGCAGAGAACAATCCCTGGGTGACCCCCATTGCAGACCAGTTCCAGCTTGGTGTGTCCCATGTGTTTGAGTATATCCGTTCTGAGACATACAAATAGTAAGTAGACTCTGATTTTCTGAAATAGTAGACTGTGATTTTATAGTATTTATAATTATGTCTTTAAAAATATTATGTGACAGTATCCTATTGGTGTCAGTTAACACTTAGCATTTTTAAATGTTCTATTAAAAACTGCATGTTGGCCAGGTGTGGTATGGCTCACACCTGTAATCCTAGCATTTGGGGAAGTCGAGACTGAAGGATTGCTTGAGCCCAGGAGTTTGAGACCAGCCTGGGCAACATAGCAAGACCCCATCTCTACAAAAGAAAAAGAAATTATCCAGGCACGATAGTGCATACTTGTCATTGTAGCTATTCTGAAGGATCACTTGAGCCCAGAAGATTGAGGCTGCACTGAGCCGTGGTCATGCCCTGCACTCGAGCCTGGGTGAGAGAGCAAGACCCTTTCTCAGAAGGAAAAAACAAAAACAAGAAAAAACAGCATGTGGTCATTGTCTCTACTTGTAAATTGTTTTTATTGACATTTTCAAGGGGATTTTACCGATTTTCTTTAGAGAATTTTTGAGGTATTAAATTAGCTGAATGTTCATGGCACTAAGGAAATTCACCATTCAGATGAGAACATATTTTTTTCTTCTGTGAATGCAAAGAATTACAAGTGTTCTGAACAAAATTGTTAAGCAGTTTATTTATAAAATCAGTGGAGAGTACTAGCAATGCGTCATTCTATTACAGAGAAGCTTTTACTCTAGTGAGATGATAATCTCTTAGAGAAAAGGAAAAGGCAGGAGAGGAAGCGGAATCTGCCAGCTTAAAGTCACAGCACCAAAATACCTCAAGTCCTCACTCCAGGTGAAAGGAGTCTGTGCAAAACTGTCCCAAAAACTTCACCATTCCTGCTTCTTTCTTCTTCCATGTGTCAAGGCTGAAAGGAATTCTGCCACTTCCACGTGCTTCTGTTGTTATATCTACCATCATTATTTTCCTACCTTATCCCAGTCCCCAGCTGCAAAACAAACTGTCATTTATCACAATGTTTGCCTGACCCCAAATGCTGAGATCTAGTATAATTTTAAGCATCTACAAAAAAGACAAAACATCCATAGTTAAATGTAATCTGTTTTTGTGTCTGGCATCAACTTTTAAAATTTATTTTTAATTAATTAATTTTTTTTTTTAAGAGACAGAGTCCCACTGTATTGCTAGACTGGAATGCAGTGGCACAGTCACAGCTCACTGCAGCCTCAAGCACCTGGGCTCAGGCAATCCTTTCACCTCAGCCTTCCAAGTAGCTGGAACTACAGGCACATACCGCCACGCCCAGCTAATTTTTTATTTTTTGCAGAGACGGAGCCTCCCTATGTTGCCCAGGCTGGTCTCAAACTCCTGGTATCAAGCAGTCCTACTGCTTTGGTCTTCCAAAGTGCTGGGATTACAGTCATGAGCCACCATGTCCAGCCTGGCACCAACCTTTGGGAATGTCCCAACTATTGGAAGAAAGATAGAAGATTGCTAAAGGTCACATTTAGTTAAGAGTTTCATTTCTTTTTTTTTTTTTTCTTGGTGTCAGAAATATGTCCCATACTCAATAAAACCCTGTGAATCTGTGCCAGGCCAGTGGGTCAGGATTGATTGGCAGGGCAGAGCCTCTGCCCAGAAATGACTGGCTGCGTTCCTGTAGTCTTGCAGCCTGAGCGCCATGCTCCTGGTGAGACATTTAGCGCTTGCTGTGGCCATGTTTCCACCAGACAGAAACAGAGAAGACAAGCTGTAAAGAATAATGGCCTGCCTGAGCACGGTGGCTCACGCCTGCAACCCCAACACTCTGGGAAGCCAAGGCGGGTGGATCACCTGAGGTCAGGAGTTCGAGGTCAGCCTGGCCAACATGGTGAAACTAAAAATACAAAAATTAACTGGGCATGGCGGAGGGGCGCCTGTAATCCTAGCTACTCAGGAGGCTGAGGCACAAGAATTGCTTGAGCCAGGGAGGCAGAGGTTGCAGTGAGCTGAGATGGTGCCACTGCACTCCAGCCTGGGTGACAGAGCAAGATTCCATCCCCAAAAAAAGAAAAGAAAAATGAACAATCGCCTTAAAACGAAATATACTAAAATTGCCAAAATGATACCATATCCTCCTATATAAAAGCAATGTAAAGCATGGTTTAGATTATTTTAGACAATACTGTGACACTTACAATATAAGTCTAAAGACTTACCTTAAGGATAAAATGTGAGATAGGTATAGGATGTGTATTGTTTCATAAGCCATATAGATATGTACAGTTATTACAGATTCAATCTTTTTAAAAAATATATGAATATAGCTCACCCTTGGAAATTAATTATGAAAATGTGTGAAAATATAGTCACAAATTAGCAGATGATTGTTTATCTTGTTCCTTTTAAATTGTTAATCATTCCTATCATGAGTTTTAGAGGGCTCTAATTTTTTCTTAGTAAATGGGAAGCTATTTAGAGCTTGGTTTGTACGGTATCTTGAAAAAAGTTATTCTGTATATGATGGTATACAGAAAAATACATGAGCGAACTCCTAGCCATCTGGAATTAGAGGAAATTCTCTATTATTCTGGTTAACAATTTTTAATTTTCAATAGATGAGTTTATAATTTACAGAGGATGAGAATACATTGCATATGAAAGTGCTTTTAATTTTAAAAGATTAAATTGTGAGTTTATGGATTTTGTATTACTTCAAAGTAATTCTTAAGCAATTAATCACCATTCTGCACTGTTACAGACTATTTTAATTTATTTGAACGTGGTTAGGATTCTGGATAAATGAGAGGTATTATAACATAATTGGTATATCTGTTTTTATGTCTGTTATTAACATCCTATTTTGGGGGGTTGGCGTAGTCTAAGCAATGTGTCTGCTAACTTTTGCTGTTTCACTTCCTCATGGAGACTTGGATTATTTTTTATGCGGTTAAGTCAACATTCAAAAGCTTCGGTAGGCTGGGTGCAGTGGTTCACGCCTATGATCCCAGCACTTTGGGGTGGATCATGGGGAGATTCACCATGAAGTGGGTGAATCAGTTGAGGTCAGGAGTTCAAGACCAGCCTTGCCAACATGGTGAAACCCCATTTCTACTCAAAATACAAAAATTAGCCAAGTGTAGTGGTGGGTGCCCGTAATCCCAGCTACTAGGGAGGCTGAGGCAGGAGAATCGCTTGAACCCAGGAGGTGGAGGTTGCAGTGAGTTGAGATGGCACCACTGCACTCCAGCCTGGTTGACATAGTGAAACTGTGTTTCAAAAAAAAAGAAGCAGAAGCTGCAGTAAGCATAGGAGAGCCATTGCCCCCTTTCCACTGGGACCAGTTGGTTCCATAATGGCTGCTTTTAGGGGAATCTACATGATCCTCTGCTGGGAGGTCACAAGGGACATGAGCTCTGCTAGGGCAGGGGCCTGCTGTGAGTTCTCTCCTCCTTGGGAAGGAGAAGAGGGTTGGTTACTTTGTGTATTTGAGTTTTTTGGCCTTCTCTCATTCTCCTGTAGTAGCTGTTGTCATCCCTTTGTCAAACATCCTAGCCCAAAATATGGACTGTTAGCCAGCAAGACAATAAGTCAAACTTTTAGTCATTAAAAAAATAATAATAACTGTACAAAAATGCCACTGCTGTGTTTCACCAGATTAACACACATTGATTTTCAAAATTAAGGGCCTCCTTTATATGAATAGATCTGTACTATATTAGTATATCCTTCTATAATTAGAACCCAACTCAACTCTTTGTTTGAAGCAGCCATTTCATAATTAGGGAATTTTTAATATCCTATCTGAAAAAAATTATGCAAATTAGCAGGTTCTTAGCTACTTTTAAAAAATGTTTTATATGTGGCAGCCTTCGGGAAGAGGCAGTTTATTCATGATATTCATAGTTTTTTTAAAAAAGCAAATCTCACAATCATTGCCATAGTTTTTGATCTTCTATTCTAAAACTTATAGTTCCTACTTTTCACTTCTTTGTCTCTGTTGTTTAAGCCGCATACTTCCCCTTTATTAAAAGCAGTCCTTATATATTTATCAGTGTCTGTGTGTTGTGGATGTGTATTTGTCTGTCTATCTTTAACTACCATTGAAAGCATACTTTTGGTTTTGGCACTTAAAATGCCTGTGAACCTCCTCCTCCTTCCCCCACCCCAACCCCTTTTTTCTAACCAGTTAACCCATTACCTAAATGAGAGGAATAAAGAATGAAAAAACTTACCGTAATGTTTTCTTTTCATTCATGTCTGTGGTCAACGTTCACAGTGACCTTCCTCGGGGCACATCCTCAAGTTCTTCTGAGTTTAGGGCAGAGAAGATGGATGATCTGATTTATAGGCTCTGATGGACTCCAAGGGGAGACATGGATGCTTGAAACAAAACAATGAATTCATATGTCAGCAGAATTAAAATACTTGGAGATGACTTAGCTTCATGAAGACGGGAACTTGTTCCGTTAAGCAGGAGGAGTGTGGCTGGTAGGATGTTGAGGTATAGTACTTCAGAGATGGCTCTTTGGAAGTGACATTTTGGGGCATTAATCACAGCCCCTTCATCATGTCTCAGGTGGAAGCTGCTCTCTGTTCATCTTTCGTGCGTTCCACAGGGGAACCTATTGGCTGGTGTCATTGAGTTGCTGGTTAACATAAAATGACATACTTAGTTGGGTGGTTGAAACTCGCATCCTACGCACATCATTGTGTTTTTAAACTGTTGCTGAATTATACAATCACCTGTTAACTCTTTATCTGATGGTGGTTGTCTCTTTGACCTCTTTCATGTCTGTGAAGCAGAATTATGATGGAATACTCACCACTTGTTAAGTTTCCAGAAGGTAGATTTTTTTCCCCCTAGGAGGGGCAGTCAGGTTGAAGTTAGCACCCTTGACAAGATTCTTTGTGAAAGGGGGTAACTCACACTTTCCACATTTCCATCAAGGAACGCAGATAGCAACTGCAAGCCATTTTAAAAGCTGACAGGTTAACTCTTGTCAACAAGTTAACAAAAGAAGAGATTTGACAAATGTTATGCTGAAAATGCATCTGTTGAAAGAGGTATTTGGCAAACAGGCGTCATCATGAAAACTGCAATTTGCCAAGCATGGCAATCCTAAAGCCTCATTTCCAGCATGGCATCACTCAAAAGATGCTTCCTCGTCATTTCTGCCTTGTCTTTCTCACCTTTCTTTTCTCTCTCCAGGAAAGTTCCCTGCTCGTTTGTTTTTTGTGTGTTCCATTTTTTAAACCTTAAATGAAATCCAGCCATACTATTATTCATATTAGTTAACAGAAGCATTTTAATAAAGCAGTCTTTGGTGAATGGTGGGAAACCATGAGATAAAAGCTGAGAATTCCTCTTTATTAGAAATCTAGCCAAATAAACCATACTGTTTGATTTATAAGGAAGCATTCTTTTGGCTGTTGGTTATTGTTTTTCACATGGTTTTACTTGTAAAATTAAAGCTAAGTAGTGTTTTATTTTTCTTCTGCACTCTGTGTAAACCTGTTACAAGCTATAATGGACATAAATGGGCTTTATTAAACAACTACTATATCCTCTAATGACTGCTGAGTCGGTGGCCTAGAAATTCTTTAAATAACTTCACTGATATAACCGGTTCACCAAAAAGCTAGGGCATTTCAAACCTAATAGGTGAGCACATTCATTTTAAAGTAGCCCTTCACTGTAGGAAATTATCTCTAAGAAAAACTTAATAAACATCTGATGAAGTGTAAATGGGTACACAAAGGTAGCAGATGGTTTTATAAATATCTTCACAAAGATGGAGGAGAGGGTTAAATTTCCAGGATCTTTCAATGGTTAGTAAATTGAGCATAGTGACAATCAGTATGTAGAACAATGTAGACTCTTCTTTTTCATTGCTGAAAATAGCTCAAATTAAGCCACAGAGAAACAGTATTTCCGTGTAGTAGACATAAAAATGAAGAACTGTTTTTCTTTAAAGCTTTTTTTCCCCCCCTTAGAGACACAGTATCACTTTGTCACCTAGGCTGCAGTGCAGTGGCGCCCTGATAGCTCGCTGCAGCCTTGATCTCCAGGACTCAAGCAATCCCATTGCCTCAGCTTCCCTAGTACCTGGGACTACAGGCACACACCACAACACCTGGCTAGTTTTTTATTTTATTTTTTTGTGGAGATGGGGTCTTGCTGTGTTGCCCAGGCTACTCTCAAACCCCTGGCCTCAAGAGATTTTCCTGCCTCAGCCTCCCAAAGCGCTGAGATTACAGGCATGCACCACCGCACCTGGCTTTTAGCATAAAGATTGTTTTTGCTTTTTAAAAGTTGACTATGTATTCTCTTCCTGGTGATATGTATTTTCTTTGTAAATGCTACATATTTATATTATTTTTTCTTTTTTTTTTTCTCTGAGACAGAGTCTCACTCTGTTGCCCAGGCTGGAGTGCAGTGGTGCGATCTCGGCTCACTGCAAGCTCTGCCTCCCGGGTTCACACCATTCTCCTGCCTCAGCCTCCTGAGTAGCTGGGACTACAGGCACCCGCCACCACACCCAGCTAATTTTTTGTATTTTTTTTAGTAGAGACAGGGTTTCACCGTGTTGGCGAGGATGGTCTCGATCTCCTGACCTTGTGATCCGCCCACCTCGGCCTCCCAAAGTGCTGGGATTGCAGGCGTGAGCCAGTGCGCCCGGCCTATTTTTTCTTTTTTGAAGTTGAAAATGCATTATCACATTTTATCCGTAATATATGACTCAAAGTTTTGGCATCTCTGGACCTATTTGCAAGAAAATATGTTGCATTTAACCGGTATTGCTAAAGAGTATTAGAGAAAAGGGAAACCCATATAATATGTTATATTTGGGGTGGTATTGTGTTACATCTCTTATTTCATGTTAACTTCAATGGCAAAATTAGGTAGCATCACATTTTAAAACACAAAGAGCTCCAGAATGTTTATCCTACTGAATAAAAGTAAGCCAGTTTGTAATATTAACTTTTGAAGGCTGGTTGCAGTGGCTCATGACTGTAATTCCAGCCTTTTGAGAAGGTGAGGCAGGAGGATTGCTTGAGCTCAGGGAGTTCAAGACCAGCCTGGGCAACGTAGTGAGACTTTATCTGTATAGAAAATGAAAAAAATTAGCTGGGCATGGTGGCACATGCCTATAGTCTAAGCTACTCGGGAGGCTGAGGTAGGAGGATCCCTCGAGCCCGGGAGGTCAAGGTTGCAATGAGCTGAGATCACACCGCTGCACTCCATCCAGCCTCAGTGACAGAGTGAGACCCTGTCTCAAAATAATAATAATAATAGTTTGATTTTTGGTTTAATTGCCCAACAGTTCCTATATGTGGTCATGAGGCATTAATCACCCTGCTAAATTGTTACCTCTCTCTTTAATATGACAGGAGGAATACAGACAATGTAAGGAAGAATACATAACAGTTATTACTCTCTTCTAAGTGTTTTGATAGATTTCTTAGTGTATTTTGCATTTAAAAGGATTTTTCTTTTCTGCCTTGTAACTTGGTTAACACTATTATTCATATATACTTCACAGGTAACTAGTATTTTTCCCTTTTTGGCATTTTCATAATTTATTCATTATATGATTTCACAGGCTTTTGAGGCTTTACTTTTCTATAATTTTATAGCTCATGCAAAATGGTTCAGTTTTTTAAATGGAAGGTGCTTGTTCCCATTTGATATTTCCAGGACACTTGGATTCTGTGAGTTAAGTTGGGAACTTCCATCCCCTAATCCTATGAAAGTAAAAGGTGAAACTCTACTAAGGTGCAAAAACCAGCTTCGGGAGACTAGCTGTATTCCTGAAGGCATCTAGTAAGACTCCATTTTATACGAGTCCTATTCTGGAATGTTTTTCACTGTGAGATGCAGTAGAGGCAAATAAAGACTTGGAAAATGTACCCTCCCATATCCACATTGCTTTCTTCACTACTTTCCTCTGGTCCTCTAATGTGGTCAGTCCTCCAGCACTCTGTGCTTGCCTAGGAGCTCTGACTGGGACCTGGTAGGCCCGGGTTTGACCAGTGAGAAAAAACTCTATGCTCCTTGCCTTTTTTACTCAATGCAATTTGCATTTTATTCAATGACTGGTGTACTTATCTTTGAAGAGTTGTGGATAGCTATTAGAGGGGGCGTAGGAGCAAAAAACTACAGCTGCAACATCAAAGGGAGAAGAGAGATTTATCCTGAACCCTGCACTACAAAAGACTTTTCCATAGGATTTTAAAGAGTAAAACTATCTCAGTCTCTCTGTGTGTATCTCTCTCCTCCTATTCCAGTCCCCTCTTTCCCCTATTCCCTTCTCCATTCCCCTCACTCGATTGTTGACTATCAACCCTGCATTTGGCATGCCTTATACAGCTCCTAATATGGAGCATGATACATTACAGTATCAATTTCAGGTAAATAGAATATAGATAATTTGTCTCACTTGACAGAAGGAAAATAAATATCAGCTAGAGTCCATCCATACTCCAAAAATCCCAAAGTGTGTCAGGTTACATTCTCTTCAAGAGGAGCCATTCTGAACTCTTTTTGGATGCTATTCATTTGATATAATCATATTGAACTATTGGATATTGACCTCAATGAAGTGAAATTGGTCAACTCTACATATTGATTATTAACTCCCAGGAATCTTAAAAGTTCAATGCTTGATGCTTTCTATTCAGCCAAGATGAGTTATTGCCTGCATTTGCTGTTTTTATTTGAGAGATAAATTTAAAAGTGGCGCTTTTACAATCAAACAAAACTGTCTGTGGTTTCTAATCTCTACACAGTAATATCTTGTTTTTTTACATGCTGGTTTTTTATTGAGCTTTGGTGTCTTATTCTGGCCAGGCATTGTTGGAGGTTTTGTGGGGTTTTTTAAATTTTTAATTTTTGGCACTGAAGGGTTCTTCTGTGTTGTCATTTATTTTAGATTAAAATGCAAAATGCTATGAAAGGAGTTTCAATCAACTTTATCAGATAAAAAACTTAAATGTGAGTTATGTTCACAGGCATTTATCCATGCCTCAATGTATTCATCAAGCATTAAGGAAATAACTTGCCATATTTTCTTCTACTGTGTTTGCATATTATATTATTTGTTTATAAGACTCTTGATTTTTTAAAAATGTAGTCAAGAAGAAAATATTATCCACTCTAATAGTTCTCTCTGATACTCACGAACCAGAGCAACTCCATCTTGAATGGGAGCTGAGTAAAATGAGGCTGAGACCTGCTGGGCTGCATTCCCAGACTGTTAAAGCATTCTAAGTCACAGGGTGAGATAGGAGGTCAGCACAAACTACAGTTCATAAAGACCTTGCTGATAAAACAGGTTGCAGTAAAGACACCAGCCAAATCCACCAAAACCGAGATGGCGATGAGAGTAACCTCTGGTCGTCCTCACTGCTACCCTCCCATCAGTGCCATGACGGCTTATAAATGCCATGGCAATGTCAGGAAGTTACCCTATATGGTCTACAAAGGAGAGGCATGAATAATCCACCCCTTGTTTAGCATATCCTCAAGAAATAACCATACAAATGAGCAAGCAGCAGCCCTTGGGGCTGTTCTGTCTATGGAGTAGCCATTCTTTTATTCCTTTACTTTCCTAATAAACTTCCTTTTACTTTACTCTGTGGACTCGCCCTGATTTCTTTCTTGGGTGAGATCCAAGAACTCTCTCTTGGGGTCTGTATCAGGACTGCTTTCCTGTAACAGTTCATTTTTAAATAATCTCATTTGGTTTTGTTTGGTTTTGAGACAGAGTCCCGCTCTGTTGCCCAGGCTGGAGTGCAGTGGTGCGATATCGGCTCACTGCAACCTTTGCCTGCCAGGTTCAAGCGATTCTCTTGCCTCAGCCTCCCAAGTACCTGGGATTACAGGCACATACTACCATGCCCAGCTAATTTTTTTGTGTTTTTAGTAGAGATGGGGTTTCACTATGTTGGCCAGACTGGTCCCAAACCCCTGACCTCAGGTGATCCAATCACCTCAACCTCCCAAAGTACTGGGATTACAAACATGAGCCACCACACCCAGTCTAAATAATCTCATTTGGAACATATGCAATTCTGTCATTGTCAGAATGCACATACCTTATATTCTCTATCCAATTAGGTAGTGTTTATTTGGAAATTAAATTATTGAAGTTTTGGTTATTTTTTATGGCAGGTTAATGAATAAGTACAGTGGCTTTTGGGTGTTTCTTTTTCTTTTCCCGGTGACAGCTGATTTCGTCTTTACTGTTTGTATTCGTTTGCTTGGGCTGCCATAACAAAGTACCACAAATGGCATGGTTTAAAAGCAGAAATTCATTGTCTCACGTTCTAGAGGCCAGAAGTGCCAGATCAAGGTGTCAGCAGGGTTGGTTTTTTCTGAGGGCAGTTAGGGAAGGGTTTGTCTAAGGCCTCTCTCTTTGGCTTGAGATGACCCTTTTACCCATATGCTTCTTCACATCATCTTCTCTCTACGTATCTCTGTCTCTGTGTCCAAAGCTCCCCATTTCGCAAGGACATCAGTCATCCAGGGTGAGGGCCCACCCTAATGACTGCATTTTACCTTGATTATCTCTGCAAAAACCTGTCTCCAAATATGACCATTGAGGACTAAACTCTGATTTTTTTTTTTAATCTTGCCCAAATTCCTATCTAGGGGTTTGGGGAGTCATGCTCTACAAACCATAAATTCCCATCAGATGGGTTTTATTTAACCCTATATATCCTGACTTACTTTCCAATCTGACTCTGGCATAACATTACGTGACAAAGAAGAAAATAAAAATATTTCACCCCAAAACATGTTTCTTTGCCATATTTTGTAATGGCCCTGCAAAGCCATCCTTTGTGGGGAAAATGTGCATCTGTAAAGAATCTCTACTAACATAGCTAGATCTTTTCTTTCANACTTACTTTCCAATCTGACTCTGGCATAACATTACGTGACAAAGAAGAAAATAAAAATATTTCACCCCAAAACATGTTTCTTTGCCATATTTTGTAATGGCCCTGCAAAGCCATCCTTTGTGGGGGAAAATGTGCATCTGTAAAGAATCTCTACTAACATAGCTAGATCTTTTTCTTTCACCGCCCTCCCAATCCTGAGGAGATGAACTGAGTGTCTAGCACCCCTTATAGGTTTGAATAGGGAACATTTGTCATCTGTTGTCTCTAAGGACAGCCACTATGAGACTTCAAGAATCTTGGTCTCCACAATCTTTTCTCTTAACCTGAGCATTTCCTTTCTATTAATCCCAGGTCTTAGACAAACTCAACCAATTGTCAACCGGAAAATGTTTAAATCTACCTAAAGCCTGGAAGACCCGGCTTTGAATTGTTCGAAGTTGAGCAATTGAATTGAAGTTGAATCGTTGAACTGCCTTTGGACCAAGCCAGTGTATTTCTCAAATGTATTTAATTAATGTCTCATGCCTCCCTGAAATCATGAAACCAAGCTGCACCCTAACCACCTTGGGCACATGTTCTCAGGACCTCCTGGGGGCTGTGTCAGGACCACGGTCACTCATATTTGCCTCAGAATAAATCTCTTCAAATATTTTACAGAGTACAAAAAGGTACTCTCTTTGTTGACACCATATTCTGAGGTATTGGGGGTTAGGACTTCAACAAAAAAGTATTTGGTAAATTTGCCATATAAAATAACCAAAACTTCAATGATAATTTACACAATCTCGATATAAACACCATCAATTAAAAGTATGTGCATGTCAAAGGCGATAGAATTGTTTGTTTTCCCAATGAGATGATTTACAAATTAACCATCATAGTGGAAAACAGTATTTTCTGGGCTATTTTTTAATACCGTGAGCCTTATAAACACATATGAAATAATATACAAACACAGTAGAATGAAATATTTATTGTTACTCAGATGCCCAGAAATGTCATTCAGTTCTTTATGAATTTATTCCTTCTTTTTCCTCTCTTCATCTGTAGCCTCTACACCTTCACAGGGAGGCATATTCTGTTTATGGGCCAATGTGTTTAAATGGCTAAGTCTTGACCCATGCCCATACCACACACACACACACACACACACACACACACACACACACCCATCCCACTCTTAAGACTTGGGTTTCAACATCATGTTATTCTCCAAAAATGCACATTCACCACTGTTTCATTGTAAGGAATGGCAGAGGGGTCTGTGTTGTTTTTAATCTTTTAAGAATGGACCCTATTAAAACAAAAGTTGCTTTGAATTTGAAGATGCATTAGGAATGAAAGGTACCTAACAAACCGCCTCTTTGTGCTATTTGGTAGAGAATTCATGAAGGGAGGGTTCCACAGAGTACCAGCCCCCACTATTTCCTTCACTAGAATCTAAGGAGGGCATGTGTGGTGTGGAGGGTCTTTGTGTTTGTGTCATGTGATGGGACCCCCTCCAGTATGTGTGGAACCTGGGACCTGTGTGGTCCTGTCTGATGGCTGTTGGAGTTTTGTTACAGGAAGGGTCCCGATCCAGACCCCAAGAGAAGGTTCTTGGATTTTGCACAAGAAAGATCCAGGGTGAGTCTGCAGTGCAAAGTGAAAGTAAGTTTATTAAGAAGGTAAACTGGTAAAAGAACAGCTACTCCATGGACAGTAGGGCGTTCTCGAAAGTAAGAGGAGGGACGTGTGTCCACCCTAGGTAACGTGTGTGTGTGTGTGTGTGTGTGTGTGTGTGTGTGTATGAATGATTTTAAAAGACCATGGGGAGATGTGCTCTGCTACTAGGGTTTGTGATAGAGGATTAATTTTCTTAATTACTATATTTTGCAAGAATCAATATTATCTTTAAAGCAAAATTAGGAATGCCTTTGTTCTCCAGATATCAGGATATCAGGACACTCCCAAGTCTGGGTCTGTTTAGTCAACATTATCAGTCTGTTCCCGTAACTGCAAGCATCTAGAGGCTAGGAATGCCTACCTTTCTGGGAGTGCAGCCCAGCAAGTCCCAGCCTCATTTTCCTAGCCCTCACTCAAGATGGAGTCGCTCTGGTTTGAATGCCTCTGAGGGTTTTGCCCCATAGCATGTGGAGTCAGAGATTTGCTGTCCCATCTTGGGACTCTGATCACCACATCTGGAGCCCTCATGATTTTTGTCTCATTTTTCCTACTTTGTCCCAGGAGATCTATGGATTAGTGGATAGTGTCAAGAGACACAGAGTTCTCTTCTCGTGTAATTAAAGCTGGCTTGCTTTCTCAGCATGCCGAGAGATGTATCAAAGATGGAGTGCTTGTTTTCATAGCATGCACCATGCTGTGAAGACACAGTGACTCTTCTGTGAAACACTAAGGAAAAGAAGGGGAAATAAGGCATATAGGACTTGTTAAAGGAAAAGACTTCAGGTAGAAATGGATTGATTTTATTATAAATTTGAACTTTTAAAAAAATAACATTTTAAAAAACATACAGACAGCATATATATATGGCATATACATAGGAGTGTTCTTAGATTGCTCATCTTAGAGGTGGCTTCTAGTGCCAGTTTTCTCATGGCAGATGACCTCATCCCACCCACCTCAGCTTCCCCATCTGCAAAGCTCAGGTTTCAAACTAGATCATCTCTGAGGGTCGTCCTAGCAATGATTTCTAATCCTCAGTTCTTTGTTTTTCTAGGAAACATATTTTATTATTGACATCAATTAATTATTTTTTTAATTCAATTTAATTCTTAAATTTGCCTCCCATCTGGATTTACTTTATCGATTTTTTTAAGGCGATAGAAGACAATGATGACCCTGAATACAAATTGTTACAGGAAAATGGATCCAAGATAAAATTACCAGATCAACCTTTTTATTCCATATTTTATGGAATATCTAATAGATGTTTGGCAGTAACTTATTCTTACACATGAATTCCTGACAGTTTCGATTCTTCAGACTTATTAATCAGTGTAGTCAGCACCAGAGCAATTTTATGAGACTTACCAGTCATCAAAAATTTATTATCAGATAAATCAAAGAAACAACGAGCATCTTAATAGGGTAGAGAAAGTGGCATGTAAAGGATCATTTAAGACGGTGCTTTTTGTCAGTTGTGCATTATATTTACAACCAATAGCTGAGAACTTACTCGTAATTTCATGCAAATAGTCAGCAGGGTGATAGTTGCTGTCTTAGGTAAACCTTTTCTCTGTTTTTCTCCAGCAGCATGTTGTGTTTGGTGTTAACTATAAGGCTAAGACTGCTAAATAGACACAAGATAGGAAGCATTGTTTTCCAATGTTAAGCCTATAGCATTTGTTTTAAAGCAGTATCTCCATTTTCTTCTGGATTTTATTACAGTTGTCATCCAAAATCAAGAGTTACTGAGCTCAGCCCTTTCCCTTGGGAGCAAGGTGCTAAACTTGAGCTCTTTGTTTTGTTCTATTGTTTTGTTTTTTTCCTGACATAGTTTGGATATTTGTCCCCACCCAAATCTCATGTTGAAGGTGAGGCCTGGTGGGAGGTGTTTGGATCACGGGGGAGATCCCTCATGAATGGCTTTTGCCATCCTCTTGGTGATGAGTGAGCTCTCTCTCAGTTCACACAAGATCCAGTTGTTTAAAACTGTGTGCCACCTCCCTCCCTCCCCTTCCCTTTCCTCTTGCTCCTGCCACGTGACATGCCTGCACCCCCTTCATCTTCTGCCATGTTTGTAAACTTCCCGAGGCCTCCCTATAAGCAAGCAGATGCCAGCACTATGCTTCCTGTACAGCCTGCAGAACCACAAGCCAATTAAACTTCTTTTCTTTAAAAATTGCCCAACCTCAGGTGTTTCTTTATAGCAATGCACGAATGAACTAACATAGTCCTTGTTTTTTATTTTCTTCTTCTTATTTTTTTTTTTAACTTGAGCTCTTTGGAATGTCATGGGAAAATGGTATTCAAATTGCCTTTCTTATGTCCAGGCTCCACGTGTGTCTTCTGTCATGAGACATAGGCCTGTGTCTGCTGTATTCTCAGCACTGTTTTTGATACCCCGTTAAAGGTGTAATAAAAGACCACATTTCTTAAAAATCCAGTTTTTGGCTGGGTGTGATGTCTCACACACATGTAATCCCAGCACTTTGGGAGGCCAAGGCCAGCAGATCACTTGAGGTTAGGAGTTTGAAACCAGCCTGGCCAACATGGTGAAACCCCATCTCTACTAAAAATACAAAAATTAGCTGGGCATGGTGGTGCACATCTGTAATCCCAGGTACTCTGGAGGCTGAGGCTGGAGAATCACTTGAACCTGGGAGGTGGAGATTGCAATGAGCCAAGATAGTGCCATTGTACTCCAGCCTGGGCAACAGAGTGAGACTCTGTCTCATTTAAAAAAAAAAAAAAAAAAAACCAAAAAAAAACTTCGGTCTTTATTGTGCCAGATGAGGGGAGTTTTTCCATCACCCTATCCTTGCCCTGAGTATTCCCACATTGCAGTAAGTATCCTCTAGGGCAGAAGGATGGTGATGGTGGGCCACCTGGGAGCTGAGCTGGCAATAGAGAGCCTTCAGACAGCTGCTGGGAACGGACACAGACAAGGCCGGTTTACATCCCAGCAGAGATACAACCCGCTTTCCACCTCACATCCATGTGTGCCGCCTTCTCTGTCTGGAATGTTCTTTATTCACATCGTTTCATATTTCTTTTTCTTTTTTTTGAACGGAGTCGCTTCTGTTCTGCCAGCCATGAGTGCCGTAGGCGCGGATTATTCTCAGCTCAACTCTGGCAAGCTCGCGGCTCTTTCCAGATGTTTTACGCCCATTCTCTCTGCCTCAGCCTTCCCCGAAGTAGTCCTGGACTACGGGTCGACTTCTCGCCACCTGTTCCCTCGCCCCTTCCATGTGCTATAGTTTTTGTATTTTTTTATACAGAAGAACGTGGGTTTAACGAGCCCCGTGTTACGTCATGGATGGTTCTCGACTTCGACCGGTCGACGTGAATCCAGTCTCCATTTCAGCTCGGGCCTCCAAAAGTAGCTGCGAATTCCCAAAGTGCTGGGATTACAGGCTTGAGCCACCGCGCCCGGCCTCTTTATTCACATCTTTACCTATTGAATGCCCAGTTATTCTTCAAGTCTCAGGTTAAATATCGCTTCCTCAGAGATCTTTTCTTGGAAGGTTTCCCTACTGCCCATCAACTCTAGGCTCCTTTTATCATCTTTCTTTAGGGCCTCTACTTTCATTAGTAGTAATTTTGTAATGACAGTGACTATCACTTACTTCCTAGGTGTCAGACATTATATGCCTTGTATGCACTGTATGTAAGTTTCTCACTCAATATTTATTGGTGTGAATACTACCTGTAGTTTAGTAGTTAAGTATGTGGGTTTTTTCCTCCTGTAAGAGACTTAAATCTTTTTGAAAGCAAGATTCCTTCTTAACTGGGCTTTGCACATGACATGCCCCCAATGTCTTAGATAACTTCTGACAGGTCACCTTAATTTCTGAAAGGTAAGACCATTCTGGGGTCTGGAGTATTCCAAGTTATATAATTCATTGTTTTTGGTGGTAGGTAATAAACAGTACTGGAAACATTAAAATGTGTTCTCAATATCTAATACTCAGTTTAGATTATGTCTTCCCTATGATCCTTCATTATTTTTATAGATCTTTCTTTTTACCATACTACTTTTATGGTGCAAATGAAACATTTCCTTAACAAATAAACTAATTATGTTTGAAAGCGAGACTTTTTTTTATTCAAATCTGAGGGGTCTGTGATTCATTTGTCTGCCTTCTCTTTGTCCAGTGATGGAGTAGTCCATGGGGCATGTGGAGTGCATGGTTGTGCTTGTAAATGGATGGAATATTTCTGAAGGATAAGCAATAAACTAGTAATGGCGGTTATCTCTAGGGAAAGAAACTGGATGGCAAGAGACAGGGAGGAGTGGGCATATCCTCTTCACTATCCTGTGGTACCTATTGAATGTCCTATTTTTATATGCATTCACTATTGAAAAGATTATTTCTTAAAAAAAGAAAATACTCCCCAGTAGGAATTTTTTACTTCCCCATGAAGGTATGAAGGAAGAAACCACAAATAATGTGATTTGGTAGCTGGTTTTGTCTACACTGTCTCCCATTTTCATTCATTTGGAGATTGTGTGGAAGTCCTCCTTTTTGGTCTCTCTTTGATCAGGTACACTAAAAATTTTCAAGGTGATACCACCTCTTAAAATGAGTCCCGAATCTTGGAAAGAGACAATTTGAGAGACAGTTTGAGAGAAGGTTTTTTGCTTAATGCATGGACCATCCCAATTCTTGGCTTAAGCATTATGAAATCTTCCACTTTTTATAACACCTGTCAGATAACATTAGGCTTTCCTGTGTTCTTGGAAGAATCTGTGGCAGACTGTTTTTCCTTGAGAATCAAATGGGAAAAGATGGTCATTCATGAAGACCTAACAAAAGAGAAGAATAAAGAAAAAGCAAGAAAATGGATTTCTACGTTAGGTTTGTTTTGTTTTGTTAGGGGTGTTTTCCCATCTAAGACTTTAAGTGACGGATAGGCTTTCTATTTTGAAAGGGCATGAGGGTTTGAAATAAGGAAGAATGGATCTTGAAAGAATTGATTGTGGCTTAAAGGATGGAAATGCGCTTCGGATTCCTACAGATGAGACAAGGATTTTTTTTTTGTTTCGTCTCTGCTTAATTTTTTTAAAGCTGTCAACTAAGATGACGTGTGTGTTTCAGACTGTTTATGTGGGATTATGAACATGTTTAATCTGTTCTTGTGCATTCCCAATAGAAACTGCGTGAGTGGTGTGATCTTTTAATAGAATGTGTCTTGCAACTAACAAATTTATTTTGGTGCTAAATTCTGGATAATTCCTAAGAAATGTAAATGTTGTCAATAAAAGTTTTTGTTTTGAAATACTTATAATCTTGGAGCTATATTATTTTAAGTTTTCTGAAGACAGCCTCTGCTTCATTTTTCTAAGTTTAGTTGAGACAGGGCAACAAGAAAACATACTGGCCATAAAGTAAAATATTCTTTATAAATTTTTGGAACATGGTTAGAAGAGAACTGCAGATGGGGAAAAATGCTCCTTTCAGGCCACTTTGTGCATGCATGATACAAGATGACTTGGGTTTACTGTGGTTTCAGTACTAAGAGTATTGAGTGGCTTTTACTAGGAAAATTCAGAACCTGCATTATAAAGTCAGCTACTCCCAACTTCCTACCCCCGTTTTTATTTTCTTCATGTAGATTATTAGTGTGTGATACAGTTTGCCTCAATTACACTAAGGAGAGAGAATTGACATTTATTGACTTCTTGTTCCTGCCATGCACATCCAGGCCCTCATGAGTTCTTTACAGCATTCATCTCCTGTAGGTTCACAATTTGCTTCTGCTTTCAGATGAGAAAATGGACAGTCATCGTTTAAGTAAAACTGGTGACAGAGCCAGAAATCAAGTTCTGGCCAATTTAAAAGAACGTTGTCTCATTTTCCAAGTTGCTTTAAGTAACATTGGGGAAGAAAATAAGGAAATGTTTATGTTGATACCCTCAAAGGGAAGCCAGGGTATGAAGCTTAGGGGAATGTACAAGATCATTTGACTTTTCTGGTTCTTGAATCAAATTCAGCCTTCTACAAGGCCTCATCCTCATACTAGGGTTGCAGGCACATGCGGCATTTAAGGGCCCCTAACAATATTCCTACTGCCAGCTCCTTAGTCCCTCAAGGCTCTAGTCCTGCAATTCACCCTGATTCTAATTTAACAGCCCCTTATCTGAGTGATTCTGGTATGACAAGTACAAATCTATCTTCCTGCTAGATACACCCTCTGATTTTGCTATTAGGGATACCCAACCTGTATAACTGCAGCCCACAGTAGATGTATAACACACAGTTATACAGGTTGAGTATCCCTAATCCAAAAATCCAAAATCTAAAATGCACATATCTGAAACTTTTTGAGTGCTGACATGACACTCAAAGAAAATGCTCATTGAAGCGTTTTGGATTTTCAGACTAGAGATACTGCACTGGTAAATAGAGTACAAATATGTCAGTCCAAAAAAAAACTGAAACCCAAAACACTTCTGGTCCCAAGAATTCTGGATAAAGGATTGATGTGGTTTGGCTGTGTCCCCACCCAAATCTCATCTCAAATTATAGTTTCCATAATCCCCATATGTTGTGGGAGGGACCCAGTGGGAGATAATTGAACCATCAGGGTGGGTTTTTCTCGTTCTGTTCTCGTGATAGTGAATAAGTCTCATGAGATCTGATGGTTCATAAAGGGCAGTTCCCCTGCACACGGTCTCTTGCCTGCCACCATGTAAGATGTGCCTTTGCTCATCCTTCACCTTCTGCCACGATTGTGAAGGCTCTCTAGCCAATGGAACTGTGAGTCCATTAAACCTCTTTTTCTTTATAAATTACTCAGTCTCGGGTATTTCTTCATAGTAGTATGAAAATTGACTAATATAGGGATCAACCTGTGTTGTTTTGTAGTTGGGCTTCAGTCTGTTAATGCATATTAAAGCGTATGACCTTTCTCTAGAATACTTACTAGTGTTTGTGTCTTTTGGACTTGAGGATGCACTCCTGGCCTTTCTTGGCTCATCATGTACCAACTGACTGTAATCAGATTGGCCAGGACAGTCTTTCCCAAGCTTTCTCCATGGTCCCTTCTTTGTCTTTGTTTTATTAGCTCTAGACTCAGGCTCTAATTCTGTTGCCCATCCAAGAATGAGCTCTTCTCCAGGAAGCTCTTATCTACTAAGTGGAAAATAGTATTAGAATCCAAATCTGAGGCCCAAGAAAGTTTTCCAAAAGAGCATGGAAGTAGAGGCAGGGTGATGTCAGGTCTGCCAGCTATTTGAGTGACAAAGCAGAAAAATTACTTTCTTCTCAAAGGAGCATGCGTTCATGCTGATGTTCTCCATTTCCTTCTCTTTTTTACGTTTATTTTGTCCTTACTATATTACCAGAATTCGTTAATCCAGTCCCCCTTTACCAAGCCATACGTACTAAATGAAACCATGTGTTTATGTGAGTAGTGATGCCATATTTCCAAATTTTCATTTTCTTTTCCTGAGCCTGGTCTCTAGTGTTCTGGAATTGGCTGCCAAGTGTGTAAGCTCAGGAAGTTCCTCTTATTACTGTCCACAGAGCAATACCTGCCTGAAAAGAAAAAGAAACAGTGATCTCCTTCTAGGTTTTATACAAAAAATAAAAATAAAAAAAGCATGGGCCACTCAGTAGTATAAAGGCTTAGGTAACCCAATGTCTAGATAGAATGCCGTTTAATTATGAAACAATAACAGTGACGTAGGGAAGATGTACCAACAAAGCGTTTTGAAGTCTGTTACCTCCTGATTTTCTTGGCCACTAATATTTGTCTTAACACTAACAGCTTTACTTTTTTTTTGTTTTTTTCTTGCAACAGAGTCTTGCTCTGTCACCCAGGCTGGAGTGCAGTGGTGCAATCTCAGCTCACTGCAACCTCTGCCTCCTGGATTCAAGTGATTCTCATGCTTCAGCCTCCCAAAAAGCTGAGGTTAAAGGTGTGCACCACCATGCCTAGCTAATTTTTATTTATTTATTTTTGATACAGAGTCTCACTCTGTCGCCCAGGCTGGAGTGTAGTGGCACAATCTCGGCTCACTGCAACCTCTGCCTCCCGGGTTCAAGAGATGCTCCTGCCTCAGCCTCCCAAGTAGCTGGGATTACAGACATGCCCCACCGCGCCTGGCGAATTTTTGTATTTTTAGTAGAGATGGGGTTTCACCATGTTGGCCAGGCTGGTCTCAAACTCCTGACCCTCAAGTTACCTGCCCACCTTGGCCTCCCTCCCAGAGTGCTAGGATTACAGCACCTGGCCAGCTTTACACTTATATTCAATTTCTAAATGTCTTTAGGCTTGCTCTCTTATCTTATTCAAGTTTCAGTTCAAATGCCATCTCAACAAAATTTTTTCCATATCACTGTATCTAAAGTGGACCCCATCACCCACCACCCACTCCTGCCTCCAATTTTATCGTCTCTCTTAGCTTAGAATGGAGGCTCCTGCAAGAGCGGGAAGACTTAGTCTTGTACACTGCTGTGTCCTCAGGAGCCTCAGACATTGCCTGGCACCTAGTGGACTCTCTGAATATGTGATAAATGAGAGCTGTTCTTTCAAGCATACTTTGTCACCTGCAGTGTAAACATTTCTGCTAGAGGATTTAAAAAAAAAAAAAAAACCTTCCGTGACACATTTTCAGTGTTTCCCTTTTCCTTCTTGTGTCTGAGTTGCTCAGATTTCATATTATTAGTGCCGCTTCCATCACCATAAATGTTGCTCTGATGTTTCCAAGGCTGCAGCCTTTCCCAACCAGCTATTTCCTGTCAAATCTAGTTGCTCTTTTTAGCTAGGCTTTGAAAGAAACTCCTGCACACAGAATTTTAAAGGGCAATATGTGGGGGGTGGGGAGGGGAACAAAACAAAAGCAGACGCTTTGTTTGAGCTGGACTCAGCCCATTTGCCTTATATTTTGTTTTGTTTTTGAGTCCGCCAGGCCTCCATCCCCTAACAGACACCTCTGTGTGTGGGACCTAGATATTGGCTGCTGAGAGCCTCAGGATGCAGGTGTTGCTTTTGTGCTCCATCATGATGGTGTGAAAGAGCCTATAAAAGGTAAATTGGCAGGCTTTGAACTATAGTAATTGCTTGAAAATAAACAGCAGAGGAAAGGGAAGGGGAGGCAGCTCTTCTTCCCAGCCTTTAAAATATATGCCGGTTACGTTGGCAAGTCGGAAAAATTACTTAGAGCCTGATCTCTGAACCTAAGGACCTAGGTGGAAGACAGCATAAAGAGTCCCTAAGTCAGCACGCAGTCTGCGGGTGCCAGGGGTCTCCCGATCGGCCCCATTGAGAAGCAGCTGTGTGCTGCAGGAGGCTGTGCCGTTGCTCGTCCTTCCACCTGCGTCATTTGAGATGGAGCCTGACCTGTTGAACACAGGGACACCCAACGACGGTCAGGCATGATCATGTGCTTCAAGAAACATTGGGCTTCTCTCCACACAGAAGAATCCTGTCAAGACATGGCTTCTCCATTTGAGCTTCAATTTTCTCACAGATGGAATTAATTTTCTATATTGCTAAGAAAAATTCTCTCAGTCAAATTCTCATTGTTAATTAAGTGTTGAGGAGAAAATTGGTATGAGACAACGTTCTTTTAAAATTGTTTCTTTCTCCTAAAATGTGGAAATAACATGACTTCATTTTAATTATGTATGCCACCAGTAAAAAGAAAAATTTGTAGCTGCTCTGCTTATGTTGGAGCAAATTTCCTGCTTTTGAGAGTAAGTGTGGCTGCCTGCTATACAGAAGACAAATAGGGACTCCACAGCAGTCCTGAGAACCACAGAAAGTATCACAGCGCTTCTGGCCTCTGAGCCCTACCGGGTACTGGAGATGCACGCTTCTGCCAGCAGGACTTACAGACCCTGAAGAAGCATTTCTGTGGGGCCAAAGGACTTCTAAATACCCTCTAAGGAAATGTACAAAAACTATGAAGTGCCTTTTAATGAGGAGCAGGTGTAGCTTTGGAGAATAAGCTGGCCTTAGGAGACATGCTAGATTCTCCTCCACGTGTAGACCAGTGGGTGTGAGCCTGGCCATGGAAACAGGCTGCCTGGGTTCAGGTCCTACCCTTACCTTTTGCTAGCTTTGTGACATTGGGCCAGGTAGATTTGTTTTTCATGTAACATCTTTATTTGACAACAATTGGCATACAACAGACTACAATTAGGTTGTATGATTTGATGCATTTGACAAATGTATACATCTGTAAAACAGTCAACTTAAGACAGTGAACACATTCCTTATTCCCAGGGGTGTTTTTTGTGCCCGTGTATAAACCGTATTTCTCATTTGTGCCTCTCCCTTCTTTTCCCCCATCCCCAGGCAACCACTGACCTACTTTCTGACTGTATGTTTGCATTTTGTAGAGTGTTCGATAAATATAGACATAATGTGTACTCTATTTTAAAAAAAACAACTGGCTCCTTTCATTCAGCATAAGTATTTTGAGAGTCATTCATTCATGTTCCATGCTTCAGTAGTTGATTTCTTTTCATTGCTGATTTGTAGTCCATTGTGTGGATATATCTCAGTTTATTTATCCTTTTGCCTGCTGATGGACATTAGGCTTATTTCCAGTTAGGGGATATTAGAAATAAAGCTGCTATGAGCTTTTGTGTAAAAGTCTTTTGTTGGACTGTTACACAAAACAACAGCTGTTGTTTCTCTTGGGTAAACATGTAGGAGTGGAATGGGTAGATCATATGGCAGGCATGGATTTACCTTTTTTTTGAGACAGAGTCTTGCTCTGTCACCCAGGGTAGAGTGCAGTGGCGCAATCTCGGCTCACTGCAAGCTCCACCTCCTGGTTTCACACCATTCTCCTGCCTCAGCCTCCCGAGTAGCTGGGACAACAGGCGCCCCCCCCCCCCCTGGCAAATTTTTTTTTTTTTTTTTTTTTTTTTTTTTGTATTTTTAGTAGAAACAGGGTTTCACCATGTTATCCAGGATGGTATCAATCTCCTGACCTCATGATCTGCCCACAGCTTCCCGAAGTGCTGGGATTATAGGCATGAGCCACCGCACCCAGGCGGATTTACTTTTTTTTTTTTTTTTTGAGACAGAGTCTTGCTCGGTCGAGGCCTAGGCTGGAGTGCAGTGGCGGACTCTCAGCTCAAGCATTCACTGCAAGCTCCGCTCCGGGTTTATTGCCATTCTCCTGCCTCAGCCCTCCCCCTATAGCGTGGGACTACAGGCGCCCCACCTCGCACGTAGGCGCGGCTATTTTTTCGTATTTTTAGTAGAGACGGTTTCAACCTGTGTTAGCCAGGATGTCTCGATCTCGCTGACCTCGTGATCCCCTGTCTCGGCCTCCCAAAGTGCTGGGATTACAGGCTTTGAGACCACCAACGCCCGGCCGGATTTACCTTTTTAAGTAACTGCAAAACTGTTTTTCAGAGTTGTGGTACCATACTATCAATCAACCAGCAGTGTCTGAGAGTTCCAGTTCCTCCTTATTCTCATCAATACTTAGTATGGTCAGTTTTTAATATTGTATTTGTTCTGATAGATTGAGGTAGTTTCTCCTTGTGGTTTTAATTCATATTCATCTGATGAATAACAGTGTTGAACTTTGGCCATCCCTGTATATACTCTTGTGAAATTTTCAAATCTCTCCATTTTTTTTGGTTGGTTAGTGCATTTTCTTATTACCGACTATTGAGATTCTTTATATACAGTTGGCCTTCTGTGTCTGTGTGTTTCCCATTCGTGGATTCAACCAACTGCAGATCAAAAATATACAGACCAAAAGGAGTCTGTGCTGAACATGAATAGGCCTTTTATTCTTGTCTTTATTTCCTAGACAATACAGTATAACAACTATTTACATAGCATTTACGTTGTGCTAGGGTGATATAAGTAATCAAGAGGTGATTTAATATATATGTGAGGTTATGCATATGTTAACGTGCAACTCCTACGCCATTTTATGTAAGAGACTGGAGCATCTGTGGATTTTGGTATCTGCCAGGAGTCCTGGAACTAATTCCCCATGTTTACTGAGGGACAGTTGTTTCATAGATAGCAATCCTTTGCCAGATATATGCCTTCTGTGGTCTGAATGTTTATGTCCCTGCAAATTCATGTGTTGAAATCCCAACCCCCAGGGTGATGGTATTAGGAGATGGGGTCTTCCAGGAGGTGATTAGGACATGAAAACAGATTGCTCACAAATGGGATTAGTTCCCTTATAGCAGAGGGCCAAAGGAGCTCGTTTGTCCCTTCCACCATGTGAGGATGCAGCAGGAAGATGTCAGATGAGGAACAGACCCTCACCAGACACTGAATCTGCAGGTGCATTGAACTTGGACTTCCCAGCCTCCAAAACTGTGAGAAATAAATTTCCATTTTTTAGCAGCCATCCAATCTATGGTGTTTTGTTATAGCAGCCTGGATGGACTAAGATATGCCCTTTGCAAATTTCTCTGCCTGTTTGTGTTTTTTCTTTTTGTTCTTAGAGCTATAGGTTTTGAGAAATGAAACTTTGTGATTTTGTTGCAGTCCAATTTGTCAATTTGCTCTTTTATGGGTTGTGTTTTTGTTGTTATATCTAAGTATTCTATGCCTAAATCAAGTTCATAAGGTTTTCCCACGTTTTGTTCCAGAAGCCTTGTAATTTTAAGTTTTGCATTTAGGTCTATGATGCATTTTAAGTTAATCTTTATAATACGAAGTTTGGGTCAAAGTTTAAATTTTTCCATATGGATATCCAATTGTTTCTACACATTTGGGTGCAGGATAGGAGATTGTATTGTATAAGCCTTGTATATCTTGATTTTCTCTCTGCTTGTTTTATCAGTTGCTGAGATAAAGTTATTTAAGTGTCAGAGCATAATGTGGATTTGTCTGTTTCCTTTTGCAATTCTGTAAGTCTTTGCTTCGTGTATTTTGGTAATAGGTATATCTTCACAATTCAAAAAATGTTTTAGATGAGTTGAAAATACAGTAACTCAGTGTACAGTGTTCTTTTGACAAAAGAACTGCAAAATAACTTTTCAGATAGATTAGTAGTAATGCTTTTACTGCTTTTGAAATGGTTGTACATTTATTGTAGTATAATGCAAATAAGGAATTATGCTAATGTCATTAGGAACTAAGATTTTTAACAAAAGAGAAAAGATATACAAATTTAAAATGAGGGAATTTAAGTACCTACAATTCTAAATTTGAATGAAAATGTGGCAAAACTCGAAGTTATTATTTTCCTTAAGATTTTTTTTGTTCTATCTGCCAAAGAGGCCTAGAAAAAATGACCAGCACAGTACAGTGAGCACCCCTAGATCCTGCATTATCTTATATACAATTTCTCACTTAAAAACCTTTGAGCCGGCCGGGTGTGGTGGCTCATGCCTGTAATCCCAGCACTTTGAGAGGCCGAGTCGGGTGGATCATAAGGTCAAGAGATTGAGACCATCCTGGACAACAAAACCCCATCTCTGCTAAAAAAGTACAAAAATTAGCTGAGTGTGGTGGTATGCGCCTGTAGTTCCAGCTGCTTGGGAGGCTGAGGCAGAGAATTGCTTCAACCCGGGAGGCAGAGGTTGCAGTGAGCCGAGATGGTGCCACTGTACTGCAGCCTGGCAACAGAGTGAGACTCTGTCTCAAAAAAAAAAAAAGAAAGAAAGAAAAAACCTTTGAGCCAGATGTGGTGGTATGCGCATGTAGTCCCAGTTACTTGGGAAGCTGAGGTGAGAGGATTGCTTGAGCCCAGGAGATCAAGGTTACAGTGAATTCTGATCATACCACTGTACTCCAGCCTGGACAACAGAACAAGACCCTGCCTCAAAACAAAACAAAAAACGCTTTGGGGCCTTTGAGGAAATGACTAATTGCAGGTCCCTATCAGGAGAATGTAGAACACAGCCTCAAATGTCTTATCAATCCAGAAAGCAAGGGAGCTATCAAAGATTGTCAAAACATCACGCCTGTAATCCCCGCTCTTTGGAGGGACAAGGCAGGAGGATCACTTGAACCCAGGAGTTCCAAGACTAGCCTGGGCAACGTAGTGTCACTCTGTTTCTACCAAAAAATAAGAACAAAAAATTACCTGTTTATGCTGGCTGTCCCTATGGTCCCAGCTACTTGGGAGGTAGAGGTGAGAGGGTTGTGTGAGCCTGGGAGGTCAAGGCTGCAGTGAGCTAGGTTTGTGACACTCAACTCCAGCCTGGGTGATAGAGTGAGACCTTGTCTCAAAAAAAAAAAAAAGAGAGAGAGAGAAAAAAAGATTGTCAAAACAACTACTGCCAACTTGAGCGTCTCATTGACCAAAAAATGGGAAGTTAGAGATCAGTAAGAATAATCACTCTGTATTAAAACGCTTCAACCATTATGATAGAAAATCTCAAACCAAGCATTTAAAAAAAAAACTTTTTTTTGAAAAAAATCAGGACATTTGAATACTGGATAGTTGACCAAGTTAAGGAATTATTGATTATTTTGTGTGTGATAATAGTGTATGATTTGGTATCTCAATTTTTGTGGATGAACTAATATAATTTCTGAGATTTGCTTCAGAATAAATAAAGAGTCGGGGGACAAGTAGAAATGAAAGTGAGTGAAACGTAACTGGCCCCAAGTAGATAATTTTAGAAGCTGGGTGATAGGTACTTAGGGACTTACATTATTCTGTCTACTTTTATGTGTACGTAACATTCTCTGAAATAAAGCTGGAAATATTTTAAATATAATGACAAGATGTATAGAGACTGTTTCATAGAATTGCTCTGAGGAGATGGATAATATCTGTAAAGTCCTTATCACATTACTAGACCTTGAAAAAGAAAAATAGCCCAGATCCTGGGCCTTCAACCCCAAATTTACCCCAAAGCTCTGTAGAGGCTCCTTGTTTTTTTGTTGGTTCGTTTGTTTTGTTTCATTTTGTTTTTAGAAAGGAAAGCTTTGTTTCCTTACATATATAATTTCAGCTTTCATTTTAGATTCTGGAGCACATGCAGGTTTGTTACATGGGAATATTGCATGATACTAAGGTTTGGGGTACAATTGATCCCATCATCCAGCTGGTGAGCATAGTACCCAATAGGTAGTTTTTTGGCCCATGTCCCTCTTCCTCCCTCCTGCCTCTGTGGATCCCCAGTGTTTATTGTTCCCTTCTTTATGTCTGTATTAGTCCATTTTTACACTGCCATTGAGACATATCTGAGACTGGGTAATTTATAAAGTAAAGAGGTTTAATTGCCTCACAGTTTTGCATGGTTGGGGAGGCCTCAGGAAACTTACAATCATGGTGGAAGGGGAAGGAGATGCAAGTACCTTCTTCACAAGGCGGCAGGAAAGAGAGCAAGGGAGGAACTGCCAAACACTTACAAAACCATCAGATTTCATGAGAACTAACTCACTATCATGAGAACAGCATGGGGGAACTCGTCCCCATGATCCAGTCACCTCCCACCATGTTCCTCCCTCGAAACATGGGGATTATGGCAATTACAATTCAAGACAAGATTTGGGTGGGGCCACATAGCCAAACCGTATCAATGTCCATGAATACCTGATATTTGGCTCCCGCTTATAAGCGAGAACATGCAGTATTTGGTTTTCTGTTCCTGCGTTAATTCACTTAGGATAATGGCCTCCAGATGCAACCAGGTTGCTGCAAAGGACATGATTTTGTCCATTTTTAGGGCTGCATAGAATTGCATGTTGTATACATACCACATTTTCTTAATCCAGCCCACCTTTGATGGACACCTAGGTTGATTCCATGTCTTTGCAATTGTGAATAGTGCTGTGATGAACATAGGAGTATGTGTAAATTGTTCTACCACACGGTTCTGTCATTTCATTTATTTCAGAAGCTTTAAAAGGGTTCTGGCTGGGTGTAGTGGCTCATGCCTGTAGTCCCAGTATTTTGGGAGGCCGAGGCAGGTGGATCACCTGAGGTCAGGAGTTCAAGACCAGCCTGACCAATATGGTGAAACCCTGTCTCTACTAAAAATACAAAAAAAATTAGCCAGGCGTGGCGGCAGGCGCTTGTAATCCCAGCTACTGGGGAGGCTGGATCAGGAGGATAGCTTGAACCTGGAAGGTGGAGGTTGCAGTGAGCCGAGATAATGCCATTGGACTCCAGCCTGGGTGACAAGAACGAGACGCCGTCTTTAAAAAAGAGGTTCTGTGGTGCTATCCATGGTGCTGACCAGTACTGACCAAGGGAACACCAGAAGAAAAAGAGGCAAAGCAGGGAGCATGAAAGATGAGTTTGGTTTTATGTACACTAAATTTGAGGTTTTGGGAGACCCTTAAGTGGAGAGATATTTAATAGAGAAGAAGTTTTATGGGCGTGGAATTCAGGAAGCAAGTTTAGGCTGGAGGTAGAACTTACCTTCCTGTGGCCAAGTCCTCCCAGAACCCCTGCTTTGATTAATCACCAGCCTGGCAACCCCTCATTATGGTGCAGCCCAGAACACTGCAGCAGCAGAATATTCTGACTTCAGGGCCTTTTGCTTTGAAGAGGTAGGATCTCCGTTTATCAATTCATATCTGTGGGTGTGCATTGCTAGCTGCTTTGAGGAGTTTTGTTTATCAGATTGAGTGGCCATATCTCGGATCTTACCACGGAATAAAAAGGAGTCTTTAGCATGTACAATTATGTAGCAAGTTCAGTGAACACAGTCGAACTCTATCTCTTTTCGTTTTAGGCACCAAGCCAACTTTGCTAGCCCCTGTCTTTCTTCTGTAGTTTAAAATGTTCTACGTTTTTCCTCCTCAGTTATTCTCCAGCATAAGCAATGGGAAGTAAAGAATTCACCTGGTCATCTTAGAAAACAGCTTACTGAATTGATTTGCACTACCTGGGCCTGAGTAGAGACTGGTTTATCTAGATCTTAGTTTTATAATTTGGGGGAAACAATGGACCTAGACACCATTTGTGAGAGACTACAGTTTCTATGGGCTCCTTAATCAGTCTGTAAGGTAAGAAAGACATACTATATGCTATTAAATACCAACACTTTTGCCTTGCTCTGACTTTCGGCATGTAAGTATGAATAAAGAAGGAAAGATGAATGTACAATAGCAAAGGTATGGAATCAACCCAAATGCACATCAGTGATAGACTGGATAAAGAAAATGTGGTACATACACACCATGAAATACTATGCAACTATAATAAAGGAACGAGATCATGTCCTTTGCAGGGACGTAGATGGAGCTGGAAGCCATTATCCTCAGCAAACTAACACAGGAACAGAAAACCAAACACCACATGTTCTCATTTGTAAGTGGGAGCCGAACAATGAGAATACATAGACACAGGAAGGGGAACAACACACACACATACAAAAAAAAAAGAGAAGATGAAGAAATGGCAGCTTTTGTAGATGAGTGTCACAGGAAGAGGGAGGCTTCTCTGTGATGATGTGGAAAGACGACATTGGCTTGGCTTTCCCTGGGGTGGGTAAGTAGCCAAACATGGTGAAAGATCAGCAGCTAGTAGAAATTCCAAAAGGGAAATTAATGA
Organism: Rhinopithecus bieti; assembly: GCF_001698545.2. Taxonomy (NCBI): domain Eukaryota; kingdom Metazoa; phylum Chordata; class Mammalia; order Primates; family Cercopithecidae; genus Rhinopithecus; species Rhinopithecus bieti. The sequence continues at coordinate 811,630 of NW_016804580.1, read as the reverse complement.
AAAATGGTTAAAAAGCAGTGTGGTGCTTTGAGGAAAACAAACAAACAAACAAACAAAAAACATAAAATGTTAATTTCAATAACACAATACAAGAGAAATCACGTGGGCCTTTTAGAGTGAGGCAGGCCTGGGTTTGAATGACAGTTCTATATTCTGGGTGGTCACATGATCATGAGCACATTTTTTTAATGCCGTGAATTTTTTTTCTTCTGTAACATATTAGGAGTTGCAGGTTTGTAGGTCACACTATGCACAGCTCTGGTCTAGCTTTTGTTTTAGGGAAAATAAGATCTGATAGCACAATTCTAACATTTCTATATATGTTCCTATTAACAGAAACTTACAAACACTCTTTGTAATAGACTGCAGGCCAAAGTAGTGAGGCTTGAACTGCTACAGAAAGCACAACAGTGTTAAAGGAAAAGTGCACCGCCTCTTAGTGAATGAACATGTCTTATGGCCATAACTATATATAAGATTCTCTGAGAAGTTTGGTAACTTTAAACATTTAACCAGCCATATTTGTACACGGCAGGCTTTCTGAGGAGATACAGCTGCCTGGAATCATGTCAGTGGCTGATACTCTTGAAACGGCAAATTGATATCACAGTGGGAAAAGTGTAAACCACCATCAAAGACAGAAAATGAGGTCACTGCAGTGTGCCTCCTTTTATTTACAGATCTAGGAAAGTTAATAATGAGGGAGATCTGAGAAAGGGGAGTAGAAAGGAGACAAAATGGGAATGCTCTTGAAATTTTTGTCTGAGGACCTTTGTGACTGCATTGAGAACCAGGGAAAACAGTAAAACATGGGGGGGAAAAACATGTTCAATTAAAACCTATTTCAAATGTTTTTTGTTGTTCAAATTTTATAGAATTGTAAAGTTCAGGAAACCATAGAAATAATCTTATTTTCTTTCTTACTTTTTATTTATTTATTTATTTATTTATTTATTTATTTTATTTTATTTTTTTTTTTGAGACGGAGTCTTGCTCTGTCACCCAGGCTGGAGTGCAGTGGCCAGATCTCAGCTCACTGCAAGCTCCGCCTCCCAGGTTTACGCCATTCTCCTGCCTCAGCCTCCCAAGTAGCTGGGACTACAGGCGCCCGCCACCTCGCCCGGCTAGTTTTTTGTATTTTTTAGTAGAGACGGGGTTTCACAGTGTTAGCCAGGATGGTCTCGATCTCCTGACCTCGTGATCCGCCTGTCTCGGCCTCCCAAAGTGCTGGGATTACAGGCTTGAGCCACCGTGCCCGGCCTCTTTCTTACTTTTTAGATGATGAAATTAAGTTCCACATTGATTAAATGACCAACCTGAGACAATCTAGCTAGGTTAATATATTTTGCTTACAGGACCTTCTCAACCACTGGTCCCTCTGCCTGAAACATTTCTCCTATACAATGCTCATCCTCCTTCACTGCATAGTTAATTTCCACTGTTCTGCAGATTTTAGGTCCTTTATCACTTTCTTTTGGGAGTCTACCCTGACCACTGCCTCCACATCTCATCAAGGTCAAATAATAACAGAAAACAACCGCATCTAATGTTCATTGAATACTTATTTAATCATGATAACTCTATGAGGTGAATACTGCTTATCCCCATTTTATCAAAGGAGAAGCTGAAATACAGGGGGATGAAGTAACTTGGTCAAGGTTACAGTTTTAATATGTGGTAGAACCAGAATTGAAACCCAAGCATTTCTCACTGCAAACTCCAAGCTCAGCCCTAGTCTACCAGTGATTCTGTTATCAGAATACCTTGATCCTCTTTTAGCATTTATTGTTCTCATATGTTTATATTTATTTGTATGGTTATTTGATTAATATGTTTTTTTCTACTGGAGCGTAACTTTTAGGAAGGCTCAGATTACATATCTTTTTGGTTCACCAAATTTTTCTTAGAGCCTAAGTACCTAATATCTGGCAGGTTCATTGAATATATTTCATATGTAAACTAGAGGTAATAATAGCATCTTTTGGTCAGGTGTGGTGCCTCACACCTGTAATTGCAACACTTTGGGAGGCCAAAGTAGGTGGATCTCCTGAGGTCAGGAGTTCGAGACCAGCCTGGCCAACATGGCGAAACTCTGTTCCTACTAAAAATGTAAAAATTAGCCTGATGTGGTGGTGCCCGCCTGTAATCCCAGCTACTTGGGAGGCTGAGGCATGAGAATCACTTGAACCCGGGAAACAGAGGTTACAGTGAGCAAAGATAGTACCACTGCACTCTAGCCTGAGTGACAGAGCAAGACTCTTGTCTCCAAAAATAAAAAATAAAACTTAATAATAGAGTTAATAATAGCATATTTTATGTTACTATTTAATTGTATTGTACCCTAGTACTAATTACATTGTTTGGAGAATTGAGATAATATATACAGAGTAGTCACTAGTTCGTATCACTTGCTAGTACTCAATAACTGAAAGGGGGTTAATTGTAATAAATAGATTTAGAGGTAATTTAGCTTAAGATCACAAGACAGAATCTGAATCCAAATGCTCAGTGCTCTTAACTTTTATTCCCTACCCCTCTGGGTACCTATAATAAACATAATTAGAAAAGTGAGTCTTAGAAAATATATTGCTTTCCAGAGGTGATTTCACATTAACTAGTAGACAACTAAAGTATACATTCCCTCCTTGGTGTCAGTTTTATTCTTGAGCTGAAGATAGACCCAGAATCTTTATGACTCAGTGGTAATTAACAGATAATTTTTTTTCTTTTTTTTTTCTTTTTTGGCTTTGTTTTGGTTTGGGGTTTTTTTTGATGCGGAGTCTTACTCTGTCTCCCAGGCTGGAGTGTAGCAGTAGCGTGATCTCGGTTTACTGCAACCTTTGCCCCCCACGCTGGGGTTCAAGCAGTTCTCCTGCCTTAGCCTCCCAAGTAGCTGGGATTACAGGCATGCGTCACCATACCTGGCTAATTTTTGTATATTTATATAAAGATGAGGTTTCACCATGCTGGCCAGGCTGGTCTTGAGCTCCTGACCTCAAGTAATCCACCCACCTTGGCCTCCCAAAGTGCTGAGATTACAAATGTGTGCCACTGCACCTGGCTGATGGCTCTTTTTGAACACCTTGAGTTTGAGGTGGCTGCGAGCCCACCTAGAGATTTCCCAGGGGCAGTTAGGTCTATCCTTGGAAAACACAAACTTGTTACAGTAGTTTTGGACTATTTTTAAATACTTTAGTGCAAACACTATGGGATACACCTGCCTCAGCCTCCCAAAGTGCTGGGATTACAGGTGTGAGCCACCACGCCTGGCCCAGGTAACTCTCTGAACCAGCATCTCAAGCTTTGATCATTAGGAAAGTCTAAAGTATTTTCAGATCAACATATTATTTGAGAGTGCAGTTGTGATGTCCTTGTTCAGTTACTGCAGGAGAAGGGTACCTGCTTCTTTACCCTTTCTTTGACCTTTTAGATGTATTCGTTTCTATACACATTCCATGGCTTCCTGTGTATATTTCAAAGATGTAGATATTATCTATCATTTCAAATCATATCCTTGAAGTTAGTTCAGCAGTGTTATCTCTAGGTATAAAAGTACATGTAGTAAGGGATCATCAATGTATTCTAGTATACAGAACTAGAATAGCTGTAGAATAAAAATTGAGTTATTATAATAATAATCTGTAAAATAGTCACAGATAAAATGGTGAAGAGATCAAAATTAATCTTAAAAAAGCATAAGCCAAAAATGCAGATATCATAGGGTCAAAAATAGTGGTATTCATGAAAGTTATGATTAATTATTTAATCCCAAGGACACAGTATAGTTTAAAAATATATTTCAGGTTCACAATTGACTAGCTATTTTATGTGGCAGGATACCAGCTTTGCATATTTATTAAAATTATTCATAACTGCATAGCTGCCTAGTTGAACTGTTGAGTCCTTGTTCCTTTGTCCAATATATTATCTTGTCCATTTATCATGGCACTGTAATAGAAATTTATCTAAATTTTAGGATGATCCGTGGGATATTTTCAGTGTCAGCATCTCTTAAATATTTTATTCTTTCCATTTTGCCTAATATGATCTTTTACATAGGTTTAGAAGATATCTCCATGGGGAAAAAAAGTGCAGTTTTTTTAAGGAATAAATTTTAGACAGAAGTCTTTGTTCAATGTAAAAAGTTATTATATATCATTAATATTTATGTGTCAGAATATTTCTGTTACCTAAAATTCTGGACAAGATGTGAATGCTTTTGTGGAAGAATAGAAGTTTGTGATCTTCATGCAAATTTTGAGATAACTGTTTTCTTTGAGTATTATTTGTTGAGAATTTAATACATTGCTGTGGTCATTCAATTTAACAGTGTATTTGGATGATGGGTTCTGGAGTCAGACTGCCTTTAGTTCAAATGCTGAGCGCACCGCTTAGTGTTTATGTTGTTTAACTTTTTGAGCACCAGTTAGCTCATCTGTAAAATTAGATAATAGTGTTCACCTTGGAGGGTTATTAGGAAAGAGTGTATGAGATAATGCATATAAGAACACTTAGAATGTGGTCGGGTGTGGTGGCTCATGCCTGTAATCCCAGCACTTTGGGAGGCTGAGGTGGACGGGATCACCTGAGGTCAGGAGTTTGAGACCAGCCTGACCAACATGGCGAAGCCCCATCTCTACTGAAAATACAAAAATTAGCCGAGTGTGATGGCATGCACCTGTAATCCCAGCTACTCAGGAGACCGAGGCAGGAGAATTGCTTAAACCTGGGAGACTGAGGTTGCAGTGAACCGAGATCGTGCCACTGCACTCCAGCCTGGGTGACAGAGTGAGACTCTGTCCCAAAGAAAAAAGAACTGGGTCAGACACATAGTAAGCATTCAATAAATACTAGGTGCTGTCATTGTTAATAATAGTATATCATGGAATGGCTCAGCAAGCATAGGCTAGAGTTTTAGCAAGAATACACAGTAAAGAGATGTTTATTTCCAGTATTATGTCTCTAAATTGCTAAAGACTTCATTAGAAGATGATGTTAGGAAAGAAAAGTTGTACAACTCTTAAGCTAGAATATTAATTAAATTATAATATAGTAGAGTTCAAAGAAGTCTCAGATAATCTAGTTTAATGCCCTCTCTTTGCATAGGTAAAAAGTGCAGTTTCCATAGGTGAAGTGACCACTGCAGGATCACCCATCTGGAACTGCGACTCTAACCCAGGTCTCCTGGTTCAAAGCCTAGTACTCGGTCTGTTTTGAAACACTCATTTATTAGCAAGATGCATTCATTAATGTTGTCTTAGATGCAGTGATTATTTTAGGAAATAAGCAGTACATGAAATTTTAGCCGGTATATAACACTTCCTCGCTTCTCGTGGTTTGGTGTCCTAGCGACTTTTACGCCTCTAGAAATATCTTTCCACATACCTAAGAGTCATGCAGAAAGTGATTGACTGTCGCAGAGCTAGGGCCATCATCAGTGCGTGTGGGCAGCTCTCCCTGAATTCCTCATTGGGACAATAGTGGTAGTTTTTGGTATGGGTATAGAAAATGGAATGTCCGTGGAGTGATCTGTAATTTCCCTCAAGACCTCATAAACTTCTAAAATTAACATAAAGCCTTTCTTCCCTATAAAATAGAGTCGTGTGTTAAAGGAGATGCATTAGATGCTTCTGTGCAGTATATTTTAGTGAGTTCTATAAAATTTGCAATAAAGGAAAGGTCAGTGTTGGTACCATAAACAGTGTTCCTGGAGTCATATTTAACCCCCGTCTCTTCTGTGATTCCTGGAGTGTAGAGTAATTGAACTACTGTTTTTTGAAAATGCTCCTGTACCCATTACTGCCCAAGAAAGACCCCACTGCTGCCCAGCACTCTTTTTTCTTAGAGACACTACCTGCCCCTGGCTCTGGGACCCGCCTGTCGCCAAAGGGCGGTCTGAAAAGAGGGTTGATTTCATCTCATTCACAGCATGGGAGTAGGCACTTCCCTTCTAGCTCAGCCGCAGTTCTGTAGTTGAGGTTAAAGTGAAAAGATTGTCGTCACGCTGATCTGTGGGGTATGCAGAGCGGAGTCCTCCTTCTCTATTTTCGTGGTGATCACGCGTGAAACTAAGAAAGTGCAAGGGTGACCTTTGTGTACTGACGACACAGGTAGTTGTTCTGCGCAGCGAGTGGCTATTCATGTTACCTTTCTGGCTGTAGGCGTGGCCTCCCAGCCTGCAGAGCCTCCTGCATTGTACAATGGCAGAGATAATGGCCCTGGGCTTGTGCCACACAGCGGTTTTGAGGCTTAATTGAAGAATATTTTTAACCCATTATCAAGAGCATTAGGAGGGAATGTTCAAAGAGTCTTGCTTGATATAGCTCTTTCAATTGAAGAAAGTAGACTCCCAAATAAGCAAATTACAACCTTAAATAGTAATCCATCTTTATTTGCAATCCCTTCATCTTTCCAGGATAAAGACTCCTCTCTTCACTCTGAGAGCTTGAAGAGGGGCAGATCCAAATAGAGCATCACACATGCTTCTTCCTCCTGGCGTACAGGAGCGCGTAGGGCCCTTTGTTGAGAACAGGATGCCTTTGAATGGACTGCCTGGAATACATTTATCAGAACGATCCTAACCATGTCTGCCAGGCTCTTATGGCGCATACAGATCTGGTTGGAAGATATTTAAAGGTGTTCAGGCAACGTGAAGGGAAAGCACCCATCTGAGACACCATGAATGGGCTTTTCTTTACGTCATTATTTCTAGCTCCTTTCTGTTTTTATACTGAGCAAATTTGCTCTCATCCTTTCAAACTTAGAGGGTGTTTTTTTTTCTTTTTTGAAAGATTGCTGAGAGATGCCCCCAAAATTATGATTACCACAGCCTGTTTCTCACTCAGTCATGGACTATAGTCAAATTTAATCTTATCTTTAACTTCACAGAATAGTTAATGTTATCACACTCTTGATTTCTTGGATTATTTTGTCTTTTACTTTTAAAATGGCAGGAGAAAAATAACCCGATTTTTTTCTGTAATTAAAATAAGTCTGTATGAATTAGCATATGAACGATCAGATAATATCTAACCAGTTGAAGTTTGGAAGCTCCTTTCGTTTAAACAAAATAGAATTTCAGCACCATTTTCATTTATTGATTCTTCTTTTCCTGTATTTCAGTTTTAAAATGTATTTGAAGTCACTAAAATATACTTCTAATGCTGTGACTAAATTTGCCACAGTTAAGACACCCAAGAGTCCATGAGGGTTAAAGTAGGCTAGAATTTGTATATAAGGACAGGCAAAAGGTGTCAGTGTAATTTTATTAGGAAAGTGAAAAAGAAAAGTCTAGGGGCAATCAGGGAGAAACTGAGTTATTTACCACAAATATATGGTAACTTCTCTTTTAGGTGTGTAGTGTATATCTCAGAGAAATACATATTAGTTCACAAGGCTTTATGATTTTTTGGTTAATCAGAAATCCATTCCAAAAATTTACCAGCATTTCTCAAAGAGAAGTGCTGTCTATAGACACCATGGGCACATGAAGTAAAATAATCTGTGAAAATTCTTTGTTTTAAACTTGTAAAAATAGGAGTGCCAATCTGATCAATGTATTGGGTTATACCAGCTGTGTGGGTGTTACAGAATGAATTTTGGTCTCAATTTTGTAACTTACAGAAAAGCTATAATTTCAGTCTCTCCTGCCCACTTGTATGGTCAACTAATTTTAACCATCTCTAAAAGGCACTTGCAAAAAGGGAAAAATGCCCAATTCTTGGATGCATGGGCAAAATATATATATAGAAATGATAGTTCATGAGGACCAGATATTCTGAAAACCTTCTCACCATGGTCAACTAGATGCAGAATGAGTCAGAGAAATGTACTTTATAAATATATTGCTGAACTTGTAAGAGTAGAGGAAAATCCTCAAGGGGCAGAAAGACCTTATAATAATTTGAAACCAAAGAAATGTACTAAAGTAGACCAGGACTGTCTCAATAGCAGTGCCCATGTAAGGAACTCAGAACTTAACCACTATGGAAAATAAAAACATGACTAGACCTGGGGTTTGGGTGCAGTTGGAGGACCGAACTCTTTCACAAAGCTAGAACAAAGGGGCTACCCGCTCAGTTGAAGTCTGAGCTGAAAAAATTAGCCTACCAAGAAAGGAAGCAGATGGGAAAATGTGTCTGCTTTTGCCATTGCTCTACATCAAGAAAAAATAGTAGTCATCATAGTCATCTTCTCTCCTCTCCTAACCATTTGGGACTATAAGCTTATTGTTGGATGGGCATGCAGTATAAGTGTATGCTACTTGCAAGGTCATGGAAACTCTAATCTAAAAAATGTAGATAACTTGTTTCCAAATTGGTGGAACTCTGGCATTTGGTAGAGATAAGCATAAATCTGGAGCAATGCAGTAACAAAATCGTGTCCTAAGAATTCCTACAGATTCAGCTGATATGAAGTCATCATAAATACACACATACATACACAATCACTCTATATATCACACATACACTTTCAAGAAAGCAATGAAAAATTACCAAACGGCATAACATAAGCCAAAATTTGCAAGTCTCAACAGAAACAAGAAACACAGATCTACATCCCCTGTGCCTTATATGGGATGCAGAATACTGCATATAGAAAAATACATGTGAGGTATATAGAGAGAAACATTGAGCAAAGAGTCAGCAACCATCAAAAATGACCAGAAAGATCTGAAAAATAATAGAATAACAAGAAATGAAAAAATATAATCATTGCAATTAAAATTTCAGTAGATAGGTCAAAAAAGGGTATTATACATAAATGAAGAGAGAATAAGTGGGCCAGGAACAGTGGCTCACACCTGTAATCCCAGCACTTTGGGAGGCTGCGGCGGGTGGATCACTTGACGCCAGGAGATTGAGAACAGCCTAGCCAACATGGTGAAATCCCGTCTCTACTGAAAATACAAAAATCAGCTGGGCGTGGTGGTGTGTGCCTGTAATTCCAGCTACTAGGAGGCTGAGGTGGGAGGATCACTTGAGCCCAGGAAGTGGAAGTTGCAGTGAGCCAAGATGATGCCATTGCACTCCAGCCAGAGGACAGAACGAGAGCCTGCCTCAAAAAAAAAGAAAAAAGAGTTCAAGAATAAATGAACTGGAAAGTCATGAAAAAGATAACCCAACACAAAACACAGAGAAACAAGAGATGAAAAACAGTAGAGAGAGAGTAAGACATAGGGATGACAGATTGAAAAGATTTAACATATGTTGATTGAAGATCCAGCATATTAAAATACTGAAAATGAGAGAAGTTAAGAATTGGGAAAGGTTTGAGATTTTACCTTCCTTCCAAGCTCGTAAATTAGCTTCTCGCAGTTTCATAGATGCTGTTTGAAGACACGACATTCCTGGGTCAGACACAAAGGACTTTATTTCTCACTGCACAACAGGTAGCATGAACTTTATGTTCAAGTCAGTTTCCCCTGCTCCCCGAGTCCCCTGGGGATGATGTGGCCCTGATGCACACTGGGCATGCAGTGAGTTTGAGTCATGCCCAAAGACACATGAACTTCGGAAGCCCAAGTCTTTTAAAATGGTCTGTAAGCACATGTGCTCTTTACCTTGGAGGGAGACATTATCTTTACTATTTTTTATCGTAGTAGACAGTATTACCTTATTAGACAGTAAACAAATCTGCTCTCTGCTCCAGAGAGACACTATCTCTATCTTCCAAATATCCTTGAGTAGTTTTTTCAGAACGGATGCTGTCAGTACCTCTGCTCACAAAACATGCAAAAGTTTGAGAGTCCCATGGAGAATTATTTCCCAGTAGTGGAGAAATAATTTAAGACTGAGACTTTTCAGAATGCTAAAACATTGGAATTCTTTGATATAGTTTATACTTTGTATACCAAGCAGCACTAATACATATATAGTTAGACCTATCATGTGGACACCAAAAACAAAAGAGGAGACCTTAAAAGCAACCAGTGAGAAAAGAGATCAAATTGACAAGCTAATTCTGCAGTTATTTGGAAGAGTGAAGGGTCAAAAATAAAAAACCTTCCCTGAGGAAGAACCAGAGTAGTAGAAATGGGCTGTCTTGCCTTAGAGACATCAAGGTCTGTTATAAAACTGTAATAACGAAGAAGGCGTGGTATTAGGGTACTAGTATATAGACAAAGAGACCAATGGAACAGGATAAAAAGCCCATAAATAATCCCATGCATATATGCACCCTTGATTTACAGTGGAAGGAGTATTGCATCTCAGTGCGGAGAGAATGAACTAATCAATAAATCATGCAGTTACAAGATCACACATGTGGAGAAACAAAATGAAACAAGATCCTGAAGCACACAAGAAATCGGTTCCAGGTATATTAAATATTAGTATTTTAAAATCACCAACAGAAAGTTTTTAAAGGAAAGGAAAACTATAGAACTTTCAAAGAACCAAAAAAAAAAAAAAAATACCAAAAGGAGAATATAACCTCAGAGTAAGGAAGGATTTCTTACCCCACACTCAAGAAAACACAGATTGTAAAGGAAAGATTGATAAATTCAACTACGTTAAAATGAACGTTCTCTTTATCAAAGGATACCATTAATAAGTTAGAGAGATGCAAGCCACAACTAAGAAAAGTGGTCTGCAACACACACATCACTGACAGCCGATTAGTATCTAAAACATTTAAGAAAGATAAATAAAAATTGGTAAAAGGTATGAACAAGCATTTCAAAGAAAAGAAAACATGACTTGCCAATACACATGAAAAATGCTCAACTTCAGTTGTAATTAGAGAGCTAGAAATTAAAACCATAGCAACAGCATTTTATATCTACCAGGTTGGCAAAATTAATACAGTTCGTGGGCAAGGATACGGAGCCGCAGGAACTCTGATGGTCTCAATCTAATTCCCTGCCAAGACCAAGGCAGACGTGTATAGTCTAACTTCTCTAGGGTTTTATTAAACATAAGGAGAAGCTCATTTAAGAAACAACCTTATTCTATTCTTGTTAACGAGCACCAAAATATTTTTATTATTTATTTATTTTAGGGACAGGGTCTCAGTCTGTCACCGAGGTTAGAGTGCAGTAGCGTGATCTTGGCTCACTGCAACTTCTACCTCCCTGGTTCAAGCATTTCTCTTGCCTCAGCCTCCCGAGTAACTGGGATTACAGGTGCCTGCCACCGTGCTCAGCTAATTTTTGTATTTTTAGTAGAGATGGGGTTTCACCATCTCTACTAAATGTTGTTGTCCAGGCTGGTCTCGAACTCCTGACCTCTGGTGATCTGCCTGTGTCAGCCTCCCAAAGTGCTGGGATTACAGGCATGAGCCACTGCACCCATCCACACCAAAATATTTTCAAGCCAAATTGTTCTCTGGTCAAACCTTGAATATTGAGATAGATGTACTTTATATTTTCAAGGGAAATAAATACCTGCAGAGAAAAATCCACTGCATCCCAAATGGATACCAGTTTTGTTTATCTTCATCCCAGTTTCCAAGGTTAAATAATCCAAAAGAGAACCTTAAGGAATAGCCCTCTAAGATATATTCTGCTTTTATTTCTATTGCAAATGGAAATTGACAATTTGACATATAAAATGAAAAATTAAAACACAAAATATAGAGTGATTGGAATAAAGGAAAAGGCACAAACTGCTAAAAATCTCCATGTTTGAGAGAGAAATCAAGCAATGGAGCCCTGTTATCCCCTGGAAGAATCCCCCGGGGGATCAAGTTGCATCTTGTCATGAACCAATGAGACAGGATTACAGAATTTATTTGTTTGTTTGTTTGTTTGTTTGTTTGTTTATTTATTTATTTATTTATTTTTGAGGCAGATTCTCGCTCTGTTCCCCAGGCTGGAGTGCAGTCATGCAATCTCAGCTCACTGCAACCTCCGCCTCCCAGTTTCAAGCAATTCTCGTGCCTCAGCCTCCCAAGTAGCTGGGATCAGAGGTGTGCACCACACCCGGCCAATTTTTGTATTTTTAGTAGAGATGGGGTTTCACCATGTTGGCCAGGCTGGCCTCAAGTGATCTGCCCACCTCAGTCTCCCAAAGTGCTGGGATTACAGGTGTGAGCCACAGAGCCTGGCCCTTTGGATTACAGAATTTGACGATATTGGGTTCATAGCTGCCTGGAGGCATAACCTCTGGGGCAACTTAACAAGATTATGGGAAAGGAATAATAAAAAAAATATTCCGAAGTCTGTCTATGCAAACAAACACAGATGTCTACTCTGGAAGAATAAAATCTACCGTAGAATTGCTTTTTTTTTTTTTTTTTTAGTATGATTGAGATGTTGTGGTAATATTAAAAATGAAAAAAAAAATCCGAAAAGTCTAACCTAGAATAACTACACTGATCATGTTTTATTGTTCTTTAAATTCTTAGTATCCAAATAACTTTCAGTATTTAGTGAGACATATTTGTATATACTCTTACTACCAGACAGCCTATTTATTAAACATTCTTAAGTCTTGAACTAAACTGAATAGTCAGGTAAGTTACCTAATTAGCCAGGGAAGCTAAAGGAAGTACTAGGAGTTACCATCTTGGGGAAAAATTTCCACGCTTGGATTTGAGTACTTGTGAAACTTGGTAGCAGTAGACTAGATCTGAATCAATATCTCTGCCTGGAAGTCATATAACCTCTATGAGAGATTAACGTGGCTACTGTTGGGAGTCTGTGTTCTCCATCAGCTAAGCATGTGCACGTGTCATTCATATTTTGTTTTCAGTTTGTTACACTGACAGAAAAATCTCTGCGGAATAAAGAACCAGTTTTCTCAGCCTCTAAAGCAATACTGCATTTGCATATTTCCAAGATTTAAAGAGAACAGTGTTTTCCTTATGTGGACAGTTTTTCTATTTGTACCGTACTGGAAAACACTGTTGACAGCTACCAAACTGTCTCTCATTTTGTTCCTGCTGATTACTAATTTTGTTGATTCAATAGTAGAAGTTGGGAATTTTTTAGATTAGATGGCATATTTCAAAACATTTTCTTAAAACCCTGAATAAAATGTCTGACTTTTGTTAAAGCCACTTTTCTTTGTGCATTACATATTGTGTTTATGGAAGAATTAATATATATAAGCCGATTCTGTTAGGTTGGTAAGACGTTCCAGTTTTACCTCTGTTAATTCAAATACATGCTTGTGTATACTTGGTTGGTCAAGGATGTATGATGGAAAGGAATAGTGAAGCGACCTGAGAATCACTTGTTTAAATACATTGATTTTATACAGTCTCACTCTGCAGCCCCTGGTTGACACCTTAAAATAAAATAGAATTCTTTAGCTGGTGTTCCCTTTATTTTGTACATAAGGTAATCCTCTTAACAAACAAGCAAACAAAAACTTAATCTCATTTGTAATACTAACAATTGGAAACAACAGAATGCCCTGTGAGATTTGATTGATTAAATAACAGTGCAACAATATGATTGAATCCTAGACAGCCATTTCAAGTTGTGACTTATAAGATGGTTTAATGACTTAGAGAATTTTCATAACATATTATAAATTTGGAAAGCCAAGGGTCTGTATCCCAAGGCAAATCTGTATGGAAACAGAAGAGAAAAAAAGCTTTGAAGGATACATCTCAAATATTAATAGTTTTCTTAAGTGGTAGGATTGTGTGTGGGTTTTTTCTCTCTTTATGCTTTCCAGTACTTTGTAATTTTTCTCTAATTATTATGTGCAGCCTAATTTATTTTTTTCTAACAACATGTACATTTCAATAATTTATCATTTTGGCTAACAACATAGAAATGTTTTAATAAACTTTCATCATGAGAAATATATTAAGAAAAAAAGAACATCACATTTCTTGTATTTTTATTATCACAGCAGTATTCAGTATAATTACAGGCAGACCCCAGAGATATCTCAGCTCTAGAACACAACAATAAGGCAAATAGTGCAATAAAGCAAGCTGTGGTGCATGAAACAGTTATGTTTATACTGTACTAAAATCTATTAGGTGTGCAATAGCATTGTATCTAAAAGAAACAGTGAGCATACCTTAATTTAAAATATGTGCTGCTGAAAATACTGACATGGAAATACAAAGTGAACACCTAATGGTGGAAAAATGGCACCCAAAAGCTTGCTTGACATAGAGTTGCCACAAACTTTCAATATCTCCAAAGCATAAGAAAACAAGGCAGGCCTGTTTTATAGGCATATGCTTTAAATGCATATATAATTAAGTTATATAAATATGAGTTGTATAGGCAATTATATTACTGCATATATATGCAAATTATATATACTATATAATTATCAGTTATTGTATACCACATACTCTGCTAAGCTCTTTATACAAGTTTTCAGGTAGGCCGAAAACATAGTCATCTCCCCTTTGTAGGTCAGCAGACTGAGGATTTGATTAAGTGCTTTGCCATCAGTGGTGTAACCACTACGTGGCAGATCCCAGCTTTGACCTAGAGCCTAAGTCCCAAGCCTGTGCTCTTAAGCATTGCCTTTTGTCTTTTACTTTGTTTAATTGTTGTTAAATATTAGCAGTGGTTTTGCCTTTATCCATTTCTTGTCTTCCATTTCTCATTACAGAAGAAGATGCAAATTTCATTTGAGAGAAAATTGTAAGGATTGTCACAATTGAATTGAAGCAAGGGGTATTTTTAAATATCTGTTGACGAATTATTAGATTGCATTTCACTTATTTTATTGAATGATACAGAATGCATTTCTCTCTCTTTTTATTTAAGGGGTAGAGTCTTGCTCTGTTGCCCAGCACTGTAGGCACAATCATGGCTCACTGCAGCCTCGAATTCCTGGGCTCAAGTGATCCTCCCCCCTCAGCCTCCCGAGTAGCTAGGGCTACAGGCAGGTGCCACCACACCCACCTGTTTTTCAAAAAACATTTTTTGTAGAGATGGGGGTCACACTGTGTTGCCCAGGCTGGTCTCCAACTCTTAGCCTCAAGTGATCCTCTCACCTTGGCCTCCAAGAATGCTCGGATTATAGGCATGAGCCACTGTGCTGGGCCCATTTCTCTATTTAGAAAGGAAAAGGTGCACTTGGGCTGTGTCAAAGGTTGTGATTTTTAAATTCACACTAAATCATTTCCTTTTGTTGTTGTTGTTTTGTTTTGAGATGGACTCTCACTCTGTCACTCAGGCTGGAGTACAGTGGTGCAATCTGGCTCACTGCAACCTCCGCCTCCTGGGTTCAAGCGATTCTCATGTCTCAACCTCCCGAGTAGTTGAGATTACAGGCGCATGCCACCATTCCCAGCCAATTTTTGTATTTTTAGTAGAGACAGGGTTTCACCATGTTGGCCAGGCTGGTCTCAAACTCCTGACCTCAAGTGATCTGCCCACCTCGGCCTCCCAAAGTGCTGGGATTATGGGCATGAGCCACCACACCTGGCCAATTTCCTTCGTTTGTTTGTTTGTTTGCAAATTTAGGCATAGGCAACAAACCAAATATGGCACACATTTGTGTTTCAAGGTCACACTGCATGAGCGGTGGTGCGCACCTGTAATCCCAGCACTTCGGGAGGCCGAGGTGGGCTGATCACCTGAGGTCAGTAGTTCGAGATCAGCCTGGCCAACATGAAACCCTGTTTCTACAAAAAATGCAAAACTTAGCTGGGTGTGGTGGTGTGCACGTGTAGTCCCAGCTACTCAGGAGGCTAAAGCAAGAGAATCACTTGAGCCCCGGAGGCGGAGGTTGCAGTGAGCCAAGATCGCACCACTGCACTCCAGTCTGGGCGACAAGAGCAAAGCTTCATCTCAAAAAGAAAAAAGAAAAAAGAAGTCACACCTACCCTCTTACTGTAGGCACTTGGGGTTACTTGGGGGTGTATGGAGAGACAGGCATTCTTAATGTAGAGCCTTTACTTATGTGTTTACAAATCTAAGGGTTAGCTCTGGTGTCAAATTGGGCATCAGTGAAATTCTGTGCAATTCCTTTGAGAATTCAATCTCCCCTCTCCCCAATTTTCATAAGATTTCTAGAAAGCGTGTTCCACTTATTAATGCACAGGAAGTACTGTCTTTCTGCTCTTCTGAAATCTGGTACAGTTGGCTTCAATCAAATCATAATACAAATTGCATACTGAAATAAAAAATAATACTCAGTGTTTGCAGCCAAAGACTCCTTTTGGCCCTAAGTATTTAGCTTATATGTATTTTCAGTCACAAGTATTACTTGTTGCAGAATTTTCAACCAAGGAGTGAACGAATAAGAAAAGAAAAAATCTCGATTGTTTCAGTTCATGCTCTTAGTCAAAGCACATCCCGACACATTTATACTCATTCATCCTGTGTGGGCGAGGAGGGAAAGCCGTGTTACTACCATGTGAAACTTAACAGTGGTTTTTATTTTTACCCTCTGCACACACACAACAGAGTATTGTTTTGTGAGAAGAATTATGTGTAGGAGTTTTAGAGATCTATTTGTATCCTAGCTCTTTCCTAATTGTATATCCTCAGGGATGTCACTGAACTATTCTGTATATTTCATCAATTTTAAAATGGAGATCGTGTTCATAGCCTGTTGTAACACAGAAACTTGTTTATTAAAAGTAGTTAACATATGTCAGAGTTACACAGATTTGAAGCTTGCTTCTTCCCTTTCTTCGCTTGCTTCATGAGCACTGTTAGAACCTTTGGAAAGATACGTCTTTTCTAACGGCAATGCAAAGTTTGGTGGTTTGTCTCTCAGCTCTGCTTGTATTTTTTTCCCTAGATTTTTTTTAGCTCTCCCTTTTGTACTTTTCTGTTCTCTATGTAAAGAAAGATTCATTAAAAATTGATTAGGCCAGGTATGGTGGCTCATACATATAATATCAGCACTTTGGGAGGCTGAGGCAAGCAGATCACTTGAGCCTAATAGTTTCAAACCAGCCTGGGCAACAGAGTGAGACCCAGTCTCTTTAAAAAAAAAAAAAAAAAAAAAAAGAATGTAGCCAGCCATGGTGGTGCACCTGTAGTCCCAGCTACTTGGGAGGCTGAGGCGGGAGGATCATTTCAGCCCTGGAGGCTGAGGCTGCAGTGAGCCCTGATCACACCGCTGCACTCCAGCCTGGGTGACAGAGTCTCAAAAATAAACAAATAACAAGATTTTAAATGTTGTATCTAATACATTAAAATAAACTTATACATTTGCCATGTTTATGAGTTCTTTTTTAATTGAAGTGTAATTTACATACATCTGTACAGACCATAAGTGTGTGTGTGTATGTGTGTGTATATGTATATATATAGTTCCCTGAGTTTTGACAAACGTGTATAACCAGTATACCACTTTAGATATGGAACATTCTGTTCATCCTGGAAAGTTTGGGAAATGTTTTTTATCCACTTAAGAATGGCTCATTTCTCCAGATTCTTTTGTTTTGTTTTGTTTTTGATTTCCAATTTTTATTTTAAGTTCAGGGGTACATGTGCAGGATGTGCAGGTATGTTACATAGGTAAATGTGTGCCATGGTGGTTTGCTGCACAGATTATCTAGGTATTAAGTCCAGCATTCATTAGCTATTCTTCCTGGTGCTCTCTCTCCTCACTAACCCTTTGACAGGCCCCAGTGCCCAGAGTGTGTTGTTCTCCCATTTGTCCGTGTGTTCTCATTGGTCAGCTCCCTGGGTATTTTGGCTTTGGGGCAGGTGAATCATCTCTCTTGTTATCAGTGCCCCTCCTGTAGCTTCAGAGCAGTCTTTCTCAATTAGCCTCCTTTTACTGATGACATGCTTCTTGAAGAGGAAAGAGTTTGCTTTCTTTTTCTATGAGAATTTTCCAGTTTTTTTGTTTTGTTTGGTTTTTTTTATCTTCTTAGCATCTCTCTTCCTCATTTCCGGGTGGTGCTGGCAATATATTTTACAGTTCAGCACAACTGTTAGACTCCAAAGACGTCATTTAAAGGTCCTTTCCAATAAGAAACATTTTAGTGTTGTCTGTGACTTTTTTTTACTCTCCCCCTGCACCACTCAGAATTTACATAGTTTTTGTGTACATAAGTGCGTTCTCCCCTCCCCCAAATTTAGTAAAACGTAGAAGTCTGAGTTACTGTCAATTTTTGGGATATTTAGGAAATTTAACTCAATACCAAACCAGCCATTTATTTGAAGTAGAAATAAATATTTCATTTACTTTATTTTGTTTTCCTCTTGACAAACACGTAATGTTACATTAGTTTAAACATATGCCTTTTATTTTAAGTCAGTTATTTGTTATTTTTTAAAGGCTTCATTAGATATAAAAGCTATCCATAAGTCAAGCTTTTAAAGTACTCTTGAGAATTGTCAGCCATAATTCAGTTTTTATTCTTTGAATCAAGACCTAAACTAGTACCTTTAGAGTAATATTTCCAACAAGGACTACTTATTAGAACCGTTTTTGAAAGTATGTAAAGTGTGTTTGTTCTACCTTGCCTTGTGTATTTACATCTCTTCAATTTTGCTTTATGAGGAGCAAAAGAAACTGTCACTATTTGCTGTAAATTGAAGCTTTTAATAACTAAGTCTTTTCTACAACATTTGTCAGCTTTGAATATTCTGTCAGTGGAAAATAAAAATAGCAGGGAAACCCAGCAGTGGTGACACTGAGAATTTATCTCCTTATGCTAAACTAAGGTAAAAAAAAATAAAATAAAATCTTAAAGGGTGAGCATTTGATATTTTTCTTTCAAATAAAGTAAATTTGAACTGACTCTTCCTTGAATAAATTTTAGATGAAAAGTTGGCGAAATAAATGATTAAGTTTCATCATTAAACGCAGAACACCTTTTAACCTAGAAACGAGAATAAAGAGGTTGGTTCACATCATTGATTCAATCCTGTATGCTTTGACATCAACTTGAAAATAAGTTTTATAAATACGTAAAAGAAACATGATAGCTCAGTAGTAAAACATTGATGCATATGGCGTTTAAATTTTAAACTATTTCATAGTAAAATTCATGTGCAGATCATCTTGGATATGTGACAATAAAAAATTAATTTATCTAATAAAGATGATTCACATAAATCAAATCTAAATAAATTCCATAGTCCACATTTTTGTTCGTAAATTGTGTGTATCCGTTATAAATATTAAAACATGAATGAAATATACATTATGAAAACTCACTGCTCCCTCTTTCTGGGTAAAAACATTAAAAGTTTTTCAGCGGGGTGCAGTGGCTCACACATCTAATCCCAGCACTTTGGGAGGCTGAGGCGGGCAGATCATGAAGTCAGGAGATCAAGGCCATCCTGGCTAACGCAGTGAAACCCCGTCTCTACTAAAAATACAAAAAAACTAGCCGGGCATGGTGGCAGGCGCCTGTAGTCCCAGCTACTCGGGAGACTGAGGCAGGAGAATGGCGTGAACCTGGGAGACGGAGCTTGCAGTGAGCAGAGATCGCACTACTGCGCTCCAGTCTGGGTGACAGAGGGAGAGGCCCTCTCAGGGAAAAAAAAAAAAAAAAAAAAAAAAAAAAACTTTTCCAGGACTCTTTATTAGTGCTGACTTCCAATTTTAGTTAGATCCGCTTCTTGTTCTTCTGCCTCTTTGTTTTCTTTGCCTGTCTACTTCTAAGTCTCTTCTCAAAAGATGCCTTTATCATTGTCTTTATGGATAACAATGAACATTTATGGAGGACCTACTATGTGGCAGATTTGATAAACCTAACAATAGGTCAGCGCTGTTTTGAGAAAGAAGAAAAATGTTGGAAGTGTGCTTAGCTATGCTGCTGTATAATCTTCATTTAAACCTCTGTTATAATAGAAAGGTGATTAATGAGACCCCATGAACCTGCCTCCTCCTGTCAACCTTTTGACATGTCTGCAAATATACAGAATTTTAAAAATAACCTCTCAGTGAGCTAAAAAGATAGTCTCATCTTTTACGGAATGGACATGCCTGCATGTTTTAATTTAGCTTTCTGTTAGTGTGATTCCATTCTTACAGATTGAGCCTGAGGGAAAGAGAGAATTAATTATTGTCAAAATAAATGAGATAATTGCATATGTGTAATTTCACAAAGCGCTCTACAACTGTGTTTCTCAGTGATGAGAAATGCCTGGTTCTAAAAGTTCCTTGGGAAGGAGTGGAATTTGAAGAGTTTTAAATGGCAAGATGTGTTTTCTTTTGGTTTTAAACAACAGTCCTAGTATAGTGTTAGGGCCTGGTTTTTCATGGTGATAAATTGGGATTTTATTGCTGTATGAATGGTGGGTTCCCCCCGCCCCAATGAAATCTTATGTCTGTTATGAAATCTCATTTCAAACAAGATTACAGGAGTCATTTCTGGTAAAATTTGGACATGAATACACATTAGTGATTTGTGAAGATGGTTGAATTTTTTTGTGCAGAGAATTTTTATACTAAATTCAGTAAATAGTTCTGTTTGTGCCGCCTGCCCCTAGAAAAATTACGTGCCTATAAATAATAGGGAAAGTTGAAAATAATAATTTTCCTCTTTGGCATTTTTGTCCCTGATTTGCAAGGTAGTAAGAAGGCATTTGAGTTCATTTTCTGTTTTGTGTATGCCCCTTGCATATTGAAAAGTTACAATTTTTGTTTGCTTTTGTCTTTTTTTAGTAGTCTGATTTTGAGTATCTCCTAGGATTTACAAAGCTGTCAGGTACAGTATTTCTCTTTTAAAGACCGATAAGACTTTCCCCTTTGAATATGCTTTTCCTTTTTGATTTTGTTAATTGATTTGGATAAATAAGCTATTCCAATTGTTTGGATAATGAAGAAATAAGATGCATATCTCAGAGAAGGAGACTGATTTAATTCCTCGTTTTGATACGTGCTGAATATGCCTTCGTGATTCCTAAGAGCCATTTCTAATCTGCATTTTGTTAGGGTATTTGTCTTGCTTCTAAATAAATGAGAGTGAAAATCTTTTTAAGTTAAGACTGCATTGATGGTTCAAAAAATAAATTAAAATAAAGATGAGATTGTTTAAATCTTTGATTAATAAGCAAGCTCATAAAGTTCTCGTGAGTTTTAAGGGAAATATTTAAATGGATTTTTCCTAACCATTTAAAAATCTCAGAACAGAATCATTTTATAGAGTATCTACAGGAAAGAGGAAAGTGAATATACCACAGAAGTCTTTCTTCATAAATGAAATCTTAAGGTCATCTGCTAATGACTTTTATACTAATGCTTTATACTTGTGACTTGGGCAAACTATTTAACATTTTACAGCCCACAGTTTCCTGTTCTTAATAGTTAAGCAAAGCTATTTATTTATTTATTTAATTTATTTATTTTAAGTATCTTGGTTTTCAACAATAAACTGTGAAAGCTGGCAGCTCTTTGTTCTAAATCTTCTGAATATATTCCAGGTACATTTAATTTTCTGGAAAGCGGTGCTTTTAAGTGGAATAGTGAATAATTGAATTTCCCATTTGATTTTAGAAAAAAATGAATTCCTGTTGTTTACTTTAGCCATCTGTTCACCTCCCTTCCTCACTATTGTCCCCTTCCTGCTTCTCAAACAAGCCATAGACTTGGCTAATTGTAGATTACAGCTTCTCCTCCCTCTCCAGTATGGAGGCTCATAGCAAGCTTTGACCTAACTTCGCAGGCAGTGTGACAGAGAAAACCAATAAGCTCTCTGCCAGAATCAGCACATTAGCATTTGAGAAATCAGGTTATCTGACTTTGGTTGATTGAGCTGCCTTTGAGCTGCCTTAGTTTCCCCAAAATGATCAGTCTTTTTTTTTTTTTTTTTTTTTAATTAGCCAGGCACAATGGCTCATGCCTGTAGTCTCAGCTATTTGGGAGGCTAAGGTAGGAGGATTGCTTAAACCCAGCAGGTCAAGGCTGCACTGAGCCTTGAGCAGGCCACCACATTGCAGCCTGGGTGACAGAGCAAAACCTTGTCTCAAAGAAAAACAAATAAGGAAAAGGAGAAAGCACATAGTTTAGCAGTTATCCCAATTCCTGCCTATGTGCCAGTCAAAGAATAGTCAGATGCCAAAGAGCTCGTGTGGTGGTGGAGTTTTTTAGAATAGCTTTGTTGAAATAAAATTCACATCCCATACAATTCACCCATTCAAAATGTACTGTTGAGTAGCTTTTTATATATTCATACAGTTAGCATTCATCCCCACAGTCAATTATAGAATATTTTATTATCCCCCCAGAAGATGCCACAACCCTTAGCATCACCAGCTTCTCTTCCTGGCCCAGCCCTTGGCAACCACTCATCTACTCTCTGTCTCTCCACCTTTGCCTGTTCTGGACATTTCGTATAAATGGAGTCATACTATATGTTAGTACTTCATTCCTTTTCGTGGCTGAATAACATCCTGCTATATGGTTTTACCATGTTTCATTTGTCCATTCACAAATTGATGGATATTTGGGTTCTTCTGGCTATTATGAGTAATGCTGCTGTGAACATTTCCATAGAAGTTTTTGCATGGACATATGTTTTTCTTTGTCTTGGGCATATACCTAGGAGTGGAATTGCTGGGTCAAATGGTAACTATGTTTAACCGTTTGAGGAGCAGCCAGACTCTTTTCCAAAGCACCTGTAACCACTTTACATTCCTATCCATGACGTATAAAAGTTCCAGTACAGGCTGGGTGCGGTGGCTCACGCCTATAATCCCAGCACTTTGGGAGGCCAAGGTGGGTGGATCATGAGGTCAGGAGACTGAGGTTATCCTGGCCAACATGTGAAACTCCATCTCTACTTAAAATATAAAAAATTAGCCAGGTACATTGGCATGCACCTGTAATCTCAGCTACTTGGGAGGCTGAGGCAGGAGAATAGCTTGAACCCAGGAGGCGGAGATTGTGGTGAGCCGAGATCATGCCACTGCACTCCAGCCTGGAGACAGAGCAAGACTCCATCCAAAAAAAAAAAAGTTGTAGTACCTCCACATCCTGACCAACACATGTTACCATCTGACTTTTTTGATTCCAGCCCCATTTCACACCCACTGGTACGAAATACTATCTCACTGTGGTTTTGATTTGCACGTTGATTCCAGCCCCATTTCACACCAGTGTGATGTCTCATTGTGGTTTTGATTTACATTTCCCTAATGGCGCTGATGTTGGACATCTTATCCATGTGCTTACATATTTTAATATTATTAGTTACAATGCCTTACAAGCTAAAGCTTGCCACCATAGTATCTTTGAGACTGTTACTCAGAATTATTGACTGACATGTGCCACGTAGTAACCCCTGGGACTGGAAGGAGCCTGGGGCCCTGCCTCGGTGACATAGAGGGTAGGAGGAAGGAAAAAAACACTTTAAATATATGAAATAAAGTGTTTGGGGAGCTACAATGGAAGTGTGTGCAGGGACCAGTGGGAACATAAGGGTGGAAGGGTTTGATTCTGCTGGAGAGAAGGGACTTGATCAGGGGCAAAAGAGTCAGAGAGGAGGTGATGGTTCATCTGTAAACAATGATGTTTCAGTCATTGAACCAAGAAGGATACCAAGATGAAAAATCGCAGCTCCTGCCTGTACCGATAGTGAGCAGGGGCTGTTGTGAGTCTTGATTCTTGACAGTTAAGATGTTTGAGGCCACAGTTGAACACAGCATTCCTGACCTGCTTTCTTTCTCCTTTACTGAAACCCTCCCGAATGGGCAACGGGCTTTCTCCTATCACTAAGAAGAGGTGGGATATCACAAAACACCAGAATGAGAGCTGTGCCCAGTGGTTCCAGAAACTGCTTTCTTGCTGTTGTTTTTGTTGTAGTTGTGGTTTCTGTTTTTGGATGCATATTTATATGTTTTTTTTTTTTTAAAAAAAAAAAAAAAAACTTTCAGACAAAATGTAACTTGTTTTTTGTTGTTTTTTGTGATGGAATCTCGCTCTGTCACCCATGCTGGAGTGCCATGGCATGATCTTGGCTCACTGCAACCTCTGCCTCCTGAGTTCAAGCGATTCTCCTGCCTCTGCGTCCCAAGTAGTTGGGATTACAGGCATGTGCCACACTCCTGGCTAATCGTGGTATCTTTAATAGAGATGAGGGTTTGCCATGCTGCCCAGGCTGGTCCCGAACTCCTGAGCTCAAGCGATCCTCCCGCCTCAGTTTCCCAAAGTGTTGGGATTACAGGCATGAGCCACCACACCCAGCCAAAATGTGACTTGTAATCTTTGATTTATGAGATATGAAGTGACTATCCTAGGTCTGTTGCATACATGAGACAAATGTTTTCTTTTGGAAGAAGTTTATTTTCCAATGAAATGTTTGGATTTTCAGGGTTTTTCAATGTTATGATTCATACTTTTTCTGATATCTTCTATGACAGTTTGGAGGAAAAGATCAGCTTTTGGGAAGCATGCAAACAAACGAAACCACCTTTGGTACTAAATCTCACCTAGAATGAACACTTCTGCATTTTAAAAACTCTCCGAGATACGGTTTAAAAGATGAGAGTAGAAGTGACCTTCACCAACCTTGCTAGCCCAAATCCTTATTTATGTTTATGAAATTTGCAACTCTGATACGATATTTTAGAAAGCCATATAAAATGATTTTGCCCATTGGTTATGGTGTTTAATGGCTTAAGGAAAAATAGATTTGTATCTTGAAACTTCTGGACCCATTCCAGCAAGACTGCCTTTTTCCCCCCTTTAAATATACAAAGATGCGTGCTGAGAAATGAGAGCGGTTAAATATTATACAATTTGTTTGATTTTATTTTCTTGCAGATAAAATTAGATCAGGAATATAGGGCTTTCTGGAAGGCTTTCATGAAAAAATAGGTGATTACAGAAATGCCATGAAATAATTAAATCTCAATTATTTGTACTGGTGTTTTCTTAAATGTAATTTAACCTGTCACAATACATATTTTTGCTTATCAAATCACTTTTATTAATAGCATTGAGAAAATGTTTACTCTTCCTCCTGCTATGAATATCGCTGTACTGTTCACCATAAATATTCCCTTTCCTTTTCTTCTTTCTGCAGATCCATTTAGCAGGCAAAATCAGAACACTGTGCTATGTGTGGCAGTTAATGCCACGAGTCTGGGAGACCCAGAACCTGGTTTCCATTCTAGAGTCACTGCTTTTTAGCTGTATGACCTTGAGCAAGACTTTTAACTTCTCTTATGGCTCAATTTCCTCTTCTGTAATATGTAAAGTCTGTAATAGCACATATATCCAAGGACTACTTTGAAGAATAGTATGATAGTGCAGAAAAACACACACAGCCAGGTATCTGGCACGTGGGAAATGCCACTCCTGTAACCTGTAATTACCATATTTGTGGTTATATCTACTTAGTAGAAAAGGGGAGCATTTAAATTCATATCCCTCAGACTATCGAGAAACATGCTTGTTGTGGCGATGACTCTGAAAACATGAACTTCCTATATAATTTGTAAGTCATTTTCATTTCGGAGCATAGTGGTGAGTTGTAGATAGTAATCACCCCAGCTTATAGTTATTGACATTTTTGCAGGTGCCAAACACATCTCTAGGGACTATATAGTCACTCTTCAGTAACCATGGGGGATTGGTTCTAGGACCCCCCTGCGCCCACCCTCTGCCCACCTTACAATACCAAAATCTGCAGATGCTTAAGTCCCTGAAATAAAATGGTGTATTTGCGTGTAACCCATGCACGTCCGCCCCTATACTTGAAATCATCTCTGGATTACTTATAATACCCAATATGATGTCAATGTTATGTAAATAATTGTTATACTGTATCGGTTAGAGAATAATGACCAGTTTTTAAAAAAAAAATCTTTATGTGTTCAGTACAGATGCAGCCATCCATTGTTTTTTCTTTGAGTATTTTTGATTTGGAGTTGATTTGGCTTACAGATATGAAGGGCTAAATATACTTGCATTCTCTACTTTAGCCTTAACAGCAACCCTTTAAGGCAGGTGCAGTTAGTATGCATATTTGGAGAACCATGTTCCAAGTCTATTCTGTGGATTTGGAAACTGAGACACAGAAAAGTTAGCTAACTTTCCCAAGGTCACAGAGCTAATAAAGGCGGCACCAGGATAGGTAACTCTATGGGCTGGTTTGCATACTGATCATTTTATGTTACATGAGTGAGAGTGAATATGAAATAGAAGGTGTTTGTCATTTTAATTCTTGGAAGGAGGAGGAGCAAGGCAACAAGAGTTCCACATATACTTGTTTCTAACCTAATTTGTATGTAATATATAACTTATATGTTTTAAGTCATGCATTCATTATCATAAATAAAGCTTCTGCCCACAAAATACTAAGCTGATAATCTACCAATTTTTTAATGTATGAGCATTGTTTATATACTGAAAATAACTTTTACATCTTCAAAGTATCTACTAGGAATCCATTGAAGCAAAGGGTAGCTATCATTTTTAAGGCAGTGATGGTGTTTCAGATCACATCTTC
This sequence comes from Rhinopithecus bieti, assembly GCF_001698545.2. Lineage (NCBI taxonomy): Eukaryota > Metazoa > Chordata > Mammalia > Primates > Cercopithecidae > Rhinopithecus > Rhinopithecus bieti. The sequence continues at coordinate 785,332 of NW_016804580.1, read as the reverse complement.
CATGCTTTTCTATAAATTGTTATTTATGTGTTTGAAGTTGTCCAGACAAATCCATATGACTCCCATAGCTGGGCATTACTGAGTTCTTATACTATATTATGATTATTAAATAAACTAGTTCTGTACAGATTCATAACTGTCCTTCAAGGTGATATCTCTGCATAGCCATGCTGTTTTATAAATCCCTTCATTATGAAAATATTGATTTTTTTTGGTCTCCTAGGTAAAGTAAGCAGTAAACACTTGCACTTATCAAAAAGGACTTGTTAACATTTCACCTCTTAAAATTAACATTTTAATTATAAGCATTGGTAAGTTTTTGTTTTGGCCTGTTATTTAAAGAATAAGCATGAAATTTTACTGTACATAAATTATACCTCAATAAACCTGACTTATAGAAAGTAAAGGAATGCATAACTATTAGAAATGTTGAGACTGGCGAAGAAGTATGCATAAATTCCGAACAGGGAATTTACGAGGGCTTTGTTTGATGTTGTGGTTAGTCTTTTGGAAATCGGTTTTAGATTAGTGCTTTTACATAATATATTATTTCAGGGTCCATTTAGAGAATATTTATCTGTATGACTAGAAGAGAATGTTACAAATTGAATTTTAAGAATAATGCTCTAATTTTACATAACGCCAAGAATGACATTTCTTTGTTTACCTACCAAATGAAAACATGCCATCCTGGATATAATTAATGACCAAAAACGTAAGACGAAAGACAGTGGCTCTTCCCCCAGCATGCAGCTGACAATCTATGAAAAATCACTGATAGGAAAGGTTAGAGACTCAAAAATCTATCACTGGTAATAGATTCCTATTGCTAACCAGAGTCCAAGGTGAGAAGCTGGCATTGGTGCATTTTCTGCCTGCAACGTGCCCTCTGCGGGTCTCCGCAGAGCAGCACGTTATTTCTGTACAGCTCCTCTGGATTATCCGGTTTGGTTTTCCAGACATTTATTACCATAACCCTTGCCTCTTTTCCTCCTCCCTACCTGCCTGCCTTAGCTCGTCTCACTATTTTTTTAATAACATTATTAAAGAGAAAGTGGATATCAGTATTCCTCTCTGTCATCAGGTATCATGTAACAGGTGACAGAGAAAATCAAAATCGGACTGAAATCAGACTGCTGCCTGTTATCAGTTCCATCTGTTTCCATATCCTAGAAAAATCAAGAGCAGCGGGATGTTTTTATAAACCTAGAATGCCAAGTTTACAAAAGTTAGCTGAATCTTAGATTGTCAGCGCTAAAAGGAATCCTGTGGGACACTTTTCACACTTGGAGCGGCCAACTTGTCAGAGGGTCCTGGGCCAGGTTCCAGACCCTGCTGCCCACTCCACCACATGGATCAGGTTTCTGATGCCTTACCCTGCTCAGAGCCAAACTGCACAGCCCAGCCCATACCTTCCTGCTCTCCTGCCTGGACGGGAAGTCGGTTTGCTGTGAAAGTGGGCACAACTGCTACTGGATGTGAATCTGGGATTAATACCCCTGGGTGGCTGTAGCAGAAGTTGAAGAAGTAACCAGGCTTTCAGGCTCCAAGTCACATTCTGGGAAGGCAGGGACTGGCGCTGGCGATGGAAATCTGGTCTGAGAGTTTCAGAGAGCCAGATTCATTAATGGACCCACCCAAGCCCTGGCTGTGTGCTTGTCCTAATAAAGATGTACTTACAACAACCAATTTCATATACAGATGTGAGTGTGGGTGTGTGAATCGCCTTTTTAATTTTTTTTTCTTTTGGGATAAAGTCTCACTCTGTTGCCCAGGCTGGAGTGCAGTGGCGCAATCTCAGTGCACTGCAACCTCCATCTCCCGGGTTCATGTGAGTCTCCTGCCTCAGCCTCCCGAGTAGCCGGGACTTCAGGTGCCTGCCACCACACCCAGTTAATCTTTTGTATTTTTAGTAAAGATTGGGTTTCACCATGTTGGCCAGACTGAACCTTTTTAAATTCTTCAGTCTGCTTTGAGGGAATAAACAACCTGATAACATAACCAATTAGCTGGTGGAAGGTAGTGTTGTCAGGTGATTCCATTTGTGATCCTAGAGCCTGAGTGTTTATTTCATTTTAAGTTCTGGGGTACATGGGCAGGACGTGCAGGTTTGTTACATAGGTAAACATGCGCCATGGTGGTTTGTTGCACCTGTCAACCCATCACCTAAGTATTAAGCCCAGCATGCATTAGCTCTTTTTCCTGGCGTAGAGCCTGACTTTAATGGTGGCCTTGGTGGGAACGATACTACAAGTCTTCTTGCTGTGGGTGGACCCATTTTTCAGCTCCGTTCTTTCAGTCAGCAGCACTGCCTGAGAACCTGTTTCATGTTTATGACAGGCCCTCAGCTAAGGGATTCAGTGGTGCCTGAAGACAGGTGTGTTCCATGTGTGTGTCACTGTACAGTGCAGTAGGACAAGCTACACTGTCATCAAGGAGTTTCATAAATAGATGTAAGCTCAAAGCATGGTGAATCAGACTGTGCTATGAGAGCTTGTAACAGGGGACTCAGCAGCCAACTGAACCCCTGAAGAGGGGCAGGAGCTAACCAGGTGAAGGAATGAGAAGGCAGGTACCGTCCGGGTGTGTGCCTGGAAGGCGTTCCCAGCAGAGAAAAGCCCTGTGGCAGCAGAGGGCAAAGCCCATTTGAGAAATTGACTGTGCTTGGAGTAGTCACCAGTGGTCCCAGGGAAGGTCAGAATGCAAGCAGGGGCTACCTTATTCCAGACCCGGTGGTCTGTGTTCAGGATTTTTATCCTCTAGTAGCAAATGTGAAAGGACAGGGGTGTGATCAGATTGACTTTTTGAAAAGATTGCTTTAGACTCTGTGCGCAGAATGAAGTGGAGAGTCTGGTTGCTAGGCTATTTCAGGAGCCTGGTGAGAGACAGTGGTAACTCAGACCAGAGGGATGATGAAGAGATTAACAAAGTTACTTAGGGTTGAGAATTTGGCAGCACCTAAGTGATGATTAGATAAGAGGAGGTGTGAAATAGGCCGGGCGCGGGTGGCTCACGCCTGTAACTCTTTGGGAGGCCAAGGCGGGCGGATCACGAGGTCAGGAGATCAAGACCATCCTGGCTAATACGGTGAAACTCTACTAAAAATACAAAAAATTAGCCAGGCGAGGTGGCGGGCGCCTGTAGTCTCAGCTACTCAGTAGGCTGAGGCAGGAGAATGGCGTGAGCCCGGGGGGGCGGAGCTTGCAGTGAGCCAAGATCACGCCAAGCTGCCACTCCAGCACCTGGGGACAGGAGTAGAGACTCCGGTCTCAAAAAAAAAAAAAAAAAAAAAAAGACCCGGAGGTGTGAAAAAAGAGGAGGTGTGAAATATCAAGGGTTGTTTCTGGAAGTTATGCTCCCACCACAGGCAAAATAAATACAGGATCTAAAATTTAAAATGCAGTTCTAAATGATCAGAGTCCAGCATTGATCTTCTTTCTCCCCCTCTCCTTTCTTCTTTCTGCTTCTCATTCCCTCTCTTCCCCTGTCATAATTTTTCTAATTTTCTGGGTTACACTCAGGCAGAAAGACTGGGTACTTCTAAAGAAACTTTGTAAACTTTGGCCCATAACTTTGTAGATACCCAGTGCTAGATGGGTTACTATTAATATGAAATGGAATTTTGATGTGAAACCTTTCTAAAATATATTGTCTCATTTATATTAAAAAGCATACAACTTCTGAGCATTTATTTGAAACTCGCTGGTGAGATAAAACATGAGCTGGCTGGGTTGTTTCTAGGTGCTAAACCAAATGTCCGCATGAATTGCGGTGTTGCTGTAAATATTTCCAGGCACAGACAGATAGATGCAATAGGAAAAACCCGAACAAATTCTTAGGATGCCAATATTGTCACAAAGTCTCCATGCAGAATGAAGTTGTTTGACAAAGTGTTTCCCTGGTGATTTGGCTGCAGATGAAAATGTCTTTGGCAATAAAATTTCATGCCCGAGTCTCAGCTCTGTGCTCTCATCAGTCAACAAATGACATATCAAGGATCCTTTTTGCTGTATTAGTTAATATGTTGGCAGAAATATGTGAAACATTGTTATTCCCCTCCAGTTCTGTGCATAGATTTTTTTCTACCTTTAAACCCACATTAATTTTACCAAAATATTTTGCCAGCTATAAATTTAATACTAATCAATATGATTGCCTTAGAACAGAGATAAAAGGTTCTTTATTACAAGGGTTTTCTTAGTGCACCAGCATTAGGAGATATAATAGTAAGGGCTGCTGTTTTGCCATCATTTGAAAATGGTTTCAGGGAAATTTAAGGATTGGTAAGGCAATTAGTAGTGAAGCATATTTTAATTGTAGTAACTGGATAAGCTGCTTACAGCTTTATGGATTAATACATTATTGTTTAATAGGCCGGAGTCACGTGTGATTTTAATCACACTTCTCACTGTAGCCACAGTTTTATTAGCAATGGTGTTTTATAACTTAATAATTTATACATAATGAGTTCAGAAGTTCCATTTACATGATATCCAAGAAATAATTTACCCATACATTACCACTCGTCAACAGGAAAGAAGTCCTTCAGGATCACAACCAAATAACTGTCCGAGATTGTTTTGCATTAAAGGATACTTATAATAATGAGATCATTTTACACTGCATTATGTTATTTCTGTTGATGCCAAGTCTGGGTTTTACAAAGTCATTTAAAACACAGGAGGAAGATGAATCACAATAATTTCACACATATTTAATAAGCATGAATTATCCACTGAAGTCTACATCCTTTCTTTAAGTTATGAAAACCATAAGGTGTTTGAGTTAATGCTCTATCGTAGAATTTTCTCATCTAGCACTGCCCTCCTCCGTGCACCCCCCATTCCCGCCAGGCTTCCTCGAATGTCAGAAGCTGTTATATGGACAGGATTGAGCTGTGTGTATTTTAATGGCACGTGTGTCATGGTTTAGCTTGGAGTTTGCAAAACCTCTGTATATGCTAGCCTCTGGGCATCCATTACCATCTCCGAGAACACAGTCTCATCTCATCGAAAACAAACCTCTCAAAAAGGCCCCTGTGAGGACACCTCGGGGCCCCTGTCCTTGTGCGGAAGCAAAGAAACTAATACTCAGTGGTTGACTACTTTACAGCGGACCCCATGCTAGGTAATACTTGTCATTTTCCTAAGGATTTTTTTTGAACTCATAAACCCACTGAGGTTTCAGTTCTACAAAGTCTTTTGAGGCCATGATGTGTGATATTGGAGAATCTTTTGGTGGGGTTGATCTGCGTAAGACACAAGGATGTTAAAAAGTACTACACACACACACACACACACAAAAGACATTATGTTCAAATGAGCTTGGAAACCTTGGCGAGACCATTTTCTGATATGCTGTTGTACATCATGAGTGTCCAGGGAGCCGACCCAGCTTGCAGCATTTCCCAAACTTAATTGACCGTAGAACCCTTTTTGGAAGAATAGCTTAACTTCAAGTTCTTTGCCTATGAAATATATAAATCTAAATCAAAATATATGAAAAAGTACGTAGCTACACTATTCTGCCTACCACACAAATTTTATCAGGGCAGAAAAGATAATGTATGTTCAGGTGATTTACAAGCTGGAAAGTACCATAAAAATGCAACAGATGATTTTTTTTTTCTCCTTTGATCTTTTTGGAAACTGTGTGGAAGAAATGATGTGCCAATGCTTTAATTGTTCAGAGTCCAAGGATCCGGATACTGTTCTTTGTGTTCCTTTATTCTTCCTATCCAACTTTCCTCTCTGCTAGGAAAATCACTTTTTTTTTTGAGGATCCGTATTACTAATTGCAGAAAATTGCCATTAGTCAGTGCCTGGTCTGAGTTCTCATTTTAAGTGGCTTTACTAGTCGTTTTTACGCGGTCATCTAAATGCTCACTCTTATAATGCCTAGAATGGCTTCTGTTTATAATGGGACTCTATAATTATCTGTGTGTTCCCTCTGTTTTCCATACTCTGCTTTTCCAGAATGGTCTAAGGTGTATTAAAAGAACAAAACTAAAAAACAGGGAGTCTTGTGTCATGCAGATCATCCCCACCTAAGGATTCTCCAGTATCACACATCATGGCCTCAAAAGACTTCGCAGAACTGAAACCCCAGTTGGTTCATGAGTTAAAAAAAAACAAAATCCTTAGGAAAATGACAGGTATAAACTAGCTTGGCATCTGCTCTAAGGGAGTCAGGATGGGGCAGCAAAGTTATCTGCAGATTCGCTGCTGTACAGGTTGGTAGATGGAAGGCCCCTGCGTAAACCCACTTCTGGCTCCAACCTCCTGATGATTCCTCCTGTCTAACTAGTTTACACTCACAGTGGCATGTTCGTGAACGTTTACTGAATTAACAGATAACTGTGGATATCATAAAAGTGCTATTTTTATTTCGTGTGGAGGCAAGATTGAATTTCTTCATGGTTAGATTTGGTGCAGATGAAACTGCTTATGGTGGCTTGGAGAGCAGTGGCCTCAGCGAGTTAATTTGTTAATAACGTGGTTTTATCTGTAATGCTTTGGTTGCAGGAAATAAAGGAACATGTTCCACTCAATACAAGCATAGCCGTTCTTTTATTATTCGTTTATTTATTCAGCCAATATTTATAGTGCCTGTTTCTTATAAAAGGGAATAAAATACAGAATCCCTGTCCTCATGCAGTTTGGAGTGTAGTGGGGAGACAAACAGTGAACAGATGCCTGTGTGTTGTGCCTGATGGTGGGTGATAAGAATGCGAGGAGGAGGGGATGTGGGGGAAGGAGATTGCACACTTAGAGTGGATCAAAGAAGACCTCAGATACCTAAAGGTTGTGCAGAAATTTAGAGAAAGAATGTTTCAGACAGTTGGATTGGCAAGTGCATCCCCCCACCCCCCCAGGGAGAAGCGGGCTCATACAGGAGACAGCTAGGGGACCGATCAGATAGGAGGTCTCCTACACCATTTTAAGGAGTTTGACCTTTGTTCGCAAGGAGACCCTAAAGCCTTGGTGTGTTTTAAGCAAAAGAGTGACAAGATCAGAGTAATCTTTTCAAAAGGATCACTGCTACAAGGAGGTAAAAAGGGAAGCGCAGAAAACAGGAGGCAACTGCAGTCATCCAGGCAAAAGCTGAAGGTGGCTTGGCCCAGAGTGCCAACCACGGACAGGATGAGAAGTCGTAAAATGCTAGGTATTTATTCGAAGGGGGAGAGGGACAGAGTTTGGCCAAGAATTGGATGTAGGATGGGAGAGAAAGAGAGGAGTCAGGACTGACTTTACATTTTAGTTGAACGACTTGAAGAATGATGTTGGCATTACCAAGATGGGGGAATACTGAGAGTGGGACAGATTTGAAGGAGGGGGCAGTTTGGGGTAGTTAAAGGTGAGCTGCCTCCAGATATCTAAGTGGAGATATTCAACAGGCAGGTGGCTCTAGGCCTCTGGAGGCAGGATTGAGAACATGGCTGGAGACAGAGATGTGTTGTTGGTTGATAGTCATGAGTCTGGAAGAGATCACTTAGTGAGTGAGTATAAAAAGAAGAGAAGAACTTCATACACCAAGCCTGGAGGCACCAGCAGCAGGAGGAGAGACTAGCACAGGAAACAGAGGAGCAGCAGCCAGTCATGAAGAAAACCAAGAGGGCGCGGTGTCCTGGAAACCACGGGAGTTGAGTATCTCCAGAAGGTAAATGTTGTTCGCTTTGCCCACTGCTGTTGATGACTGGAATAACATTAAGAGGGAGAGGTTGCCTTTGGAGTTGAGGATGTGGAGGTCTTAGCAAGGTCAAGAGCTGGCTTTGGTAATGTAATGGGGCTAGAAGCTTACCCGTGATGGGTACAACATGGATAAGTCCTTATAGCGTTTATTCCAAGTGAAGACAAAGAAATTGCAATCACTGGAAGAGGATGTTGGGTTAAGGAATGGTGTTTTTAAGACAGGCATTAGCACAGTGTGTCTTTTGTTAAGGCAGGTGGCTAGCAGAGTGGGGAAAATGAGGTAGGAGATAGGCCCAGTTGCTGGGGCAGTATCATTGTGCAAGGAGAAGGGATTGGGATCTTGAATGCCAGTGGAGGGACTGGCCTTGGCCAGAGTCCCAGCAACAGGGGAAAAGACAGAATGTATAGTACCAGCATGGTGTGCTGGTAAGGGTGTGGGGAGTGGCTAGAAGTTCTCTTTGGAGTGTTTTGGTTTTCTCAGTGAAATACGAAGCAGGGTTATCAGCTAGCTGAGAGGGAGGTTGAAGGAGAAAGTATTATCATATTAGAGTTTTGTGGAGAGAGGAAAGGATATGAAATAGTTGGTTAGCAGACAGATAGAGAATGGACTGAAGAAGAAAGGTAGAAAGATAATAATTCAAGAGGTGATAACTCAAGAAAATTGAACTTTCTCTTTTCATTGCTGCATCAGGAGAATTTGGCCTGGATATTGGCAAAATCGGCCAATATTCCATTGCATATATATACCACAATTTGTGTATTTCATTTGCCTATTTTTGGGCATGACTGTTATTTCCAGTCGGAAGCTGTTTTGAATACAGCTGCTGTGAACATTCATTTATGGATGTCCGTTTTCTTCCCAGAAGCAGAATGGCTGGGTCGTAGAATAGATATATAATAACCTGGTAAGAAACTGCCAATTTTCTGAAGTAGTTGTTCTGCAAAAGTAACCAGTCAAATGTTTCACCCCTTAAAGTAGAAAATTAGCTATAATAAATGAAACGTAGAAATTTAGAAGTTAGAAATTTAGATAGAATTTCTATCACTATAGAATTTCAGTTTCTATAGTTTTTGCTTAGTTACAGCTAAGTCTTAGCAAATCTTAGGAACATCACCAAACATCCGTGGACTCAATTTCCATAGGTAATTGAGGTAACTGGGTGACCTGTAAGGTCCCTTCCAGACCCCACATTCTTTGATTTTTGGTGGAATTCTGCCACAGGGTAATAGAAAGCACCTCTGTGTACCTTTTTATTCCATGGGAATTGAGCAGCATTTAATGTACTGGACATAGTAAGAAAAAAATCTAGAACATAAGATGCAGAGGCAAAAGGATGAGGCTCCTACACAGCACATACTTGTGTATGAAAATCACGTATTCTTTCAAAAACAACATTGTACAGTGATACAAGAATCTACTCTTGTGTAAAAAGCTATATACCTATGAATAGCTCCAATTCTGTTTTAATTATAACAAATACTGGGAGATGCATTTGGATGGTTTGAGGAAAAAAGGTTGCCCATCCACTGTTTGGATTGTCGTGGCTTGTTTTGAAGCCAGCGTAACAAAATATTTGCCTCTGTTACTTTTGCAATACTGCCGGGCAAGTGTTTTGTCTGCCTGGGCTCTCTCCAGCCAGGAGAGAAGAAATTTCTGTTTCCTCCCACCAGACGGAATCGACAGCCCCAGCACCATCTATGCGCTAGCTCTGGTCTGTAAAAGTATCTAAATGAGTGTTGCTACAAATCTTTCTCTGTTAATCTTCTAGCTGTTCCCTAACTTCAGCACTGCCTGGTGAAGGTGCACTTCGCCAAAGACTGAGGAGTCATGGTTCACTTGGTAGAAGCTGTCTGATAAATAGAGGATGCTGGAAAAGACAGATTGAACATCAGTGTGAAATCATGCACTGCCATAATTTGTCTTTCGGGTTAATGAGAATTAGGAATGGGGAGGGGAAAACCGGTTGGAGAGAGCCCCGAACCAGGTGGTGATCGGTGGTGGAGGTAGGTGTCCAATCGGTCTCAGTCACCCTTTTGGGGTCCTGGGGTTGTGAGGTCCTCACCCACCCAGGGCAGGGCGAATGCCCTCTGCTTGTCACTGCCTTTTTGGAAGGGACTCTGAGAGGTGTGAGCATTGAAAAGCACACAGAAGCCCATGGAATCGTGGAGTTGAGACAGTGGAGGTCTCTTAGGCCAAACTCTTGCCCTGTGTGGAGTCCTTTTCATGGCCTCCCTGAGCTGGTTGTCATCTGGCCCCTGCTTGAATACCCCCGGTGACCTGGCACTCACCACCTCAACAGAGTCACTGTCTAGGACTCAAGCATTCCAGAACATTCCCTGAGGACTCAGCCTCACCACACCAGTGCTGAATAACCTTTCTTCCATGATAAGAAGAAAGACTCTAAAGCTAGCCTGGGGGTAACAGCTCTGGATGGTTTTTTCCTTCTCTTCCCAGCTGGGAATGGGTGTTGGGCACAGTAAGCATTTTATTTCTGTTCTTTCTTGGAGGCACAAATTAACATTTTTTTTCCTACCCAGGGGCCATCATACCCTAAGCTGCACTGATTTCTAAACCGTGTAGACAACTCGTTTCCCACGTTCAGCTGATGCACTCCATAACTACCCAAAAGTCCAGTTATTTGTAACTCGAAAGCAGTGACTCCCAGCCACGGCAATTTCACACACACCCCCACTCCCCCTGGGGACACTCGGCGTTCTCTGGAGACGCTTTGGTTCCCACAGCTGGTGTGGGGTGCTATGGATATCCAGTGGGTAACGGCCAGGGGGTGCTGCTAAAGACCCTACAGTTCACAGGACAGCCCCCAAAACAAAGAATGATTTGGCCCAGAACATCTCAGTGCCAAGGCTGAGAAACTCTAGTCTAAAGGGACCATAAATAGCCAACCAGTAGGACCATCTGCACTTCTATTTGTCTTCAGGGTTTGTTGTTGTTGTTGTTGTTTTGTTTAAGATGGGATCTCACTCAGGCTGGAGTGCAGTGGCATGATCTTGGCTCGCTGCAGCCTCTGCCCCCCGGTCTTGAGAGATCCTCCCATCTCAGCCTCCCTGGGAGCTAGGACATGTACAGATGTGCACCACTACACCCAGCTATTTTTTTTTTTTTCTTGGTAGAAACGAGGTATTGCCATGTTGCTCAGTCTGGTCTTGAACCCCTGAGCTCAAGTGATCCGCCCATCACGGCCTCTCAGAGTGCTTGGATTACAGGCGTGAGCCACCACACTCGGCCTGTCTTCAGGATTCTTACAGAAGAGTTCGTGTAGAAGCAAGCAGTTTGCTGTAGAAAGAATTTGAGGAAAATCAGGTGTTGTGGGGCATGGAGGTTGTGATTGGATGCTGGGGCAGTGCAGTTTGCCAGCTTTCAACCATAACTCCTCACAGATTGGTGGATATCTTTGAATCATAAATAGGGGCTTATTTTTAAAAGGCCTCTGGGGTTTTGTAAGACACGTCCAACTTATTACTAATAAACCAAGGAGGTATCTGTTAACTTCCAATTAGAGGAGAAGACAGCACGGAGTCCAAAAGTTTTAAAAGGCCTTGTTTCTTCAATAGCTTATTCATTCAGTTTAAGAAAGCAATTTGTTTGCTGTAGTTTATGGAGAATTCGAAATCTGGTGAATTGTTATTGCTTGATAAGGGTTTGCTTTGGTTGATCTCATGTGTGTACCAGGGGAGACCAAAAATATTTTTGTTGAAAAAACATGCAAGGTCATTTTTTTTCTCCTTGACTTTAGAAGACAAAGATAATGATGCAAGTGTTGCTATATGGTGGTGGGATAATGACAGACAGAGGCAGTGGGTCATTCCCACACCCACTTTCTGGGGTAGGGCCCATGCTGAGAGAGGAGGCGGAAGAGCTTGTCAGTCAGGGCAGCAGCTAATTCACTGAACTCCAGCACTCTCTGGACACTTCCAGCATCAGTCACATTTGCCATGAACATCAGTTCAAGTCCCCTTTTCCTCCATCCCCATGACCGAGACCAATCCATACTTGAAAATGGATGAAATCAACATTTCTGGTGTACCCCCTCTGTGCTGGCCTTGTCTGTGGCTTGGTGCAAGATCCTAGAATGGGAACAAGAGGCACGCACTCCTTAGGGGCAGGGAAGGAGTCCTGGGCCCACCATGTGTCGTCACTCAGCAACATAAGACCAGCAGTATAAACAAAGGACTGTGGGATTCTGAATTGTCCCACCAGGTGAAATCCTCTTTTTCTTTTCTGGCTTGTAAGCATAATGATTGAGTGACACTTTTCACTTTAAAAATGAAAATAGCAAAACTTAAATGAGGGAGTTGTTATTAAGTTGTGGCGGCCCTCTTGGAGTTTAAAGATGTTCCAGGGCACAGTACAGGGATCCTCCTCCAATTGTGTGACTTTTTTTTTTTTTCCATGGTAAAAGTCACGCCATGCTTCCCCTCCTCGTGAGGCTCATGGAAACACACAGCCGAGGTTCTGATGGTGGCCACTGCCGGACAAGCGCACTCTCTGAGGTGTGGCTGTGTCCCTGCCATGCTAACAGGCCCCAGCACCAGTGCGCCCTGGGCTTATTCGTGGCTTAAATCATCTCAGCACCCTGAATTCGTTCCTCTGGAGACATGCTCGGAACCATCCTCCTCAATGATGACATTGCAGCTCTCGTGCAAGGGCTTGCCTTCCGATCTCTCCTGTGGAACGTGACAGTTTTCTGTGATGGCCAAATTAATTATTAGAAGTGGTTTGCTAGCAGACAGTTGGATGCTAATTATGATTGAAACCTTAGGGACCCTGAAACCCAAATGTGTCAATGCTTATTGTTGCTGAGAAAAAATGAAAAACCATAAAATAAGAAAGAAGTTTTTTAAACTGAAAACAATGCAGATGAAGCCGGGAAACATGGACTGAGTTAACTGAGATCTGAGTGAAATCTACCCAAACCCTTGCTCATAGTGAGAAGGTTTAGAGAAGTGTGGTTAATTAGTTGCTACTTTCTGTTACAGAGGAGATAGAGTATGGCTATTTCCATGCAAAGCAAAAAGACGGGCATTGATTAAATTGGAGATGACATTTGGGAGGTGTTCTCAGAATATCTAAGTTTGATTATCTGATTTGACTTCATACTGTGTCCCAGGTTTGTGAAGCCTTTCTAGCAAGTACCACCCAGGAAGAATTATTTTCAATTAAATGGATCATGACCACTGCAGAAGAAATCATGAAACGCACCTGTAGCGTGGGGTCATGGTGTGAACAAAGCTGCCGAGCTCACAAAGAGACAGTCTGGGAGTCGGCTGTGCTAATACCGGCTTTGAGCATCATTTCGTTCCTTCCCATCAACAGTTCCATTAATGAGGTACAGAGATGAAGGCAGGCAGATACTTCATGGAGCTGTGTGACGCAAGATTGATGCTGTCACCAGCTGTCGTGGGAACGAATAAGAAAGAGGCTAACAGACTCTTGATCATTAGAAGGGCTGATAATCTATCGTGAGTTTGTCAAAAGAGGAGGAAGGAGATCAAATATTAGTGGAGAAAGAACACAGGGTAAAGAACATGATGGAAACTTCCTAATCATTTTGTGTAGTTATGAAATGGGTGGCTTTATTTAGCAACGCATATGATATGGTACAGGCAATATTCCAAGCATGCATTCTAGAGTAATCTTTAATAAGTAAACAAAGGCCAGGGCGGTGACTTGCACCTGTCGTAATCCCAGCACTTTGAGAGGCTGAGGCAGGAGGATCACTTGAGCCCAGGAGTTTGAGATCAGCCTGAGCAACATGGTGAGATGCTGTCTTTACAAAAAATTAAAAAATTTTAAAACTTTAAAAAGTAAAGAGCATCCATAAATACTTTTTTGGGGATTCCATGAGATTTTTTTAATGGTTGTTTTTTCTCAAAGAAAGTTAAGTAATTTATAATATCTTGTTAAATGAGGTGGCTGTTATAAAAGAACAATATAAAAAATAAGTTTTGTCTAATGTTGCAGCTCGATCGTTGTTCATCATACAAGACTGTCTGGTGTCAGACACAGACATTTCCCCTTAGTTTCACCTGTGGATGCAGCAGGTCAATGAGTCCCCACTTCCGTTAGAGACACATGAACCCCTCTAAATACAGTCATTTCTCAGGGAAAATTAACACAGAGGTAATGACAGATACGTAAATTCCATTGTTCCAGAGCAGAACAGGTATGGTTGAGGGAGGAATGATGTTATAAGAAACTCCTTTACAGTCCCTGAGATTCTTCTCCAGTTACACTTAGGGTTGAATTTTCAGATACTTTTTCTTGCATCCAAGGAAGGAATTTTAGGGGAATTATATTTATTAAATCTCATTTTTCTCTTCCTTATCCAGCTTTTCCTTGATAATTTTAATTCCTACCATGCAGTAATTCAGTGACCTCAATTCTCCCTCCGCTGAGCCAGAAAGGAAAGCCCTCTGTGTTTAAAGAGACTCAGAGCCTCCTGCCTGTCCTAGTTCTGCAGAAAGGAAGCTGCACCTTTGCAGAGCCCCTCTTGGCACAGGTAGAGATTGGCAATTCAGTCCTATTCAAAAGGTTAAGGAGGGTAGGGGCCAATTCAACTGCATAAACATTTGATACTCAATTAGTGTCTCCCAAACAGCAGCATTGATATCACCTGGTAACTTGTCAGAAATGCAGAGTCTCAGGCCCCACCCCAGACCCACTGCATCAGAATGTGCACGTGCACAGAGCCCCCAGGCGATTCCTATGCACATTGAAGTGTAGAGAACTCTGCAGGTCTAGCAGGCTCCTAGGCAGACCCCAAGCCAATAGACAGAGGAACACAGCCTGAGCGTCACTCCATGGCAGCAGTGTTGATAATGCTGTGGCCAAGAATGAAGCACTTGAGGAATAAATGAGGAACAGAGGACAGTGAGGAAGGATGAAAATGACCCGAACACAAGCAGAGCGGTAAATGTGAAAAATCTCTTTTCATGGACCTTGCTGCTTGTATGGTTGAGAAAGGATTTTTTTTTTTTTCTACCTTTGGAGAAGAAACTCATTCTACATTGATTGATTGGAAGGTCAAACAATGAATAAAAGTAAGAATTTTAAAAAAGAGAGAGGCAAAAACTTAGTTATAAACCAAGGTTCTCATGTTCAGCTAAACTACAGGGCACTTTGCCCCATATTTTTTCCCTGTAAGTTCACATTTCTTATAAAACAGCTACAGGGTAAAAAATCATATGTGTCATATAAAATAATTACTTGTATCTGTTGTTGAGAAAAAGTATACAGCATGCATTAACAAATGCCTTTCCTTTCTCATGTAGTTGTTTATTGAGTTTAAAATGTAAAATTTCTTGCAATCAGTTTGTTTATTCTAATTAATAAGTGAACTTGACACCTCACAGAAAGTTAAATAATGTGGTCAGTGATGTTTTTGAGGTTTATAGTGAAAGAAATTAAGTATTAGGTACATGACTTAAATTGATTAGAAGGGAAATTGAATCTACTGAGAAGTGTGAGCATGTAAGTGTGTTAACACGTGGTGTGAATAATGTGTTCTGATATGGAGGAATATTACATAGTCTTTGATTTTATAATGCGTTGATATTCTTACAGAAGGTCAAAGCAAATGAAAGTGTTGCAAGAATGTTCAAAACTATCCACCCTAACTTCTAGGATCATGTTCTCCAAACTGCTAATTAATGAAAAGTCAGCTTCATATATTGAGATGTTTAATCAATTGGCAGATTGTTGTCAATAAATATGTATCGTAAGTGGTTTGTAATAGACAGGCTAATGAAGTTCCCTCTGTGAGTGTCAGAGCTATTTGGAAAAATCTCTCTCCCTTCTGGGCGGTTTGCCATACGTTATTAGTCTCCCTCTGACTCAAGGAAGAGTGCCCTTCAACATCGCTGGTCTCACCTCTGGATGGAGGAGCTGGAGAAGCAGAAAGTAAATTTCATTTTCTACTAGCAGTTAGTCAAGCGACAGGAGTCGGAAAGAAGGGTGGCTACTGATAATATGAATGATCATCAGAGAAGCCAACATTTCTTAGGCAGTTGCTTCTATATGTGCTGGACTCCTCAATCAGTAATTCAGTTACTTCTTTTCTTTTTCTTTTTCTTTTTTTTTTTGTGACAGAGTTTCGCTGTTGTTGCCCAGGCTGGAGTGCGATGGCACAATCTTGGCTTACTGCTATCTCTGCCTCTCGGGTTCAAGCGATTCTCCTGCCTCAGCCTCCCGAGTAGTTGGGATTACAGGCATGCACCACCATCCATGCCTGGCTAATTTTTTGTATTTAGTAGAGACAGGGTTTCACCATGTTGGTTAGGCTGGTCTCGAACTCCTGACCTCAAGTGATCCACCTGCCTCGGTCTCCCAAAGTGCTGGGATTACAGGTGTGGGCCACCATGCCTGGCCAATAATTCATTTACTTCTTAATCTTCACCTTATGAGAAAGATTCTGCAACGTCTCAGATCCTTTATTACAAACATTTTTGTCATGCCACTACGATCCTGAAATAGATCTTGTAGCTAGCATAACCTACTCAACATGTAACTGTTTTAAAAGTCATTATAATTCCCCAACTATAACATAACAGAGAAATAAAGGGAATAGAATTGACTATTGAGTACATTAAATATATTTGTTTAACTATAATATAACGGAGAAATAAAGGGAATAGAATTGACTATTGAGGCCAGGCGCGGTGGCTCATGCCTGTAATCCCAGCACTTTGAGAGGCCGAGGCAGGCGGATCACAGGGTCAGGAGATCAAGACCATCCTGGCTAACATGGTGAAACCCCGTCTCTACTGAAAATAAAAAAATTTTAAAAAGCCGGGTGTGGTGGCAGGCGCCTGTAGTCCCAGCTACTCGGGAGGCTGAGGCAGGAGAATGGCGTGAATCTGGGAGGCGGAGCTTGCAGTGAGCCAAGATCACGCCACTGCACTCCAGACGGGGAGACAGAGAACAAGACTCTGTCTCAAAAACACAAAACAAACAAACAAACAAAAGAATTGACTATTGAGTACATTCAATATATAAGTATTTGTTTCTATGCATCTGTACATAGAAATCCTGTGAATCTAACAGTTGTAACTGCAGACTGATAGAGAAGTGATGTTCTACCTACTCACACTAGAACTGGTCGTCCTGTTAGTGATGTGATATTATAAATTGGTGAATACTTCTTAGAAAAGTTCCCCAAATTCAGTCTCACCTCGATTTGCACAGGAATTGCATTTCTGGAATATCAGTATACATTGTTACTGGCCAGAAAATGCTTTGCATTCACATATAAAACAAATTTAGGTTCTAGGCACAAATATTTGTAAGCAGGATTTTCCCTTCCACAACTACCTACTGGGGCATCGAGAAGGTATGCAGCCTGGGAGACCACTGCCAGTGTTCCAGGCCTGGCTTGCTAATGAAAGACATCTGCCATCCAAACCTTCATTCAATAAATACTAGTCGAATCCCCCATTCATGAGGTCGACCATGAACCGCCCTATAGATTTCCAGAAGTCTACAATGAAGCGTTACCACCCCGTAAGACCAGGCTACTAGGATTTTCATTTCTGCTTTTCAGATGTGGCCGCTGAAGCTTCAGTGGTTTCCCCAAAGACAAAAAGCTAGGAGGTAGAGGAGTTGGGATTCAGACTCTGATCTGTCTGACCCCAGAATCTCTGCATTGAACCCAGTGCTTCTTCCTCCCCAGTGCATCAAGACAGGCCAACATTGCCACAGAAGAGCCCAAGTAGGCTTACTGGGTCATTTTTTAGAACTGTGCTTGTTAAAAGGAAAAGGATTGATCAGGCATGGTGGCGCATGCCCGTAATCCCAGCACTTTGGGAGGACAAGAGTTCGAGACCAACCTGGGCAACATGGGGAGACTCTGTCTCTCTAAAACATAAAAAAAAAAGTTAGCCAGGTGTGGTGGCATGCACCTGTGGCCCCAGCTCTTCAGGAGGCCTAGGTGGGAGGATCACTTGAACCCAGGAGTTTAAGACCAGCCCAGACAACATAGGGAGACCTTGTCTCTACAAAAAATTTAAAATAACAAATGAGCTGGACGTGGTGGCATGCACCTGTAGTCCCAGCTATTCAGGAGACTGTGGTGGGAGGATCACTTTAGCCTGGGAGAATGAGGCTGCGCTGAACCCTGATCGCATCATTGGCACTCCAGCCTGGACAACAGAGTGAGAACTTGTCTCAAAAAAATAAATGAATAAATAGGAAAAGGATTGGTTGAAATGCATTGAGCACCCAAGAGCACACACTTGCCGGCTGTAACACCATGCCCCGGTGCTTTGCGTATGTTACCGAATGTTCGCAACAGCCCTGCAGTGTAGTTAGTTGTGGGTAATCCCTTTTCACAAACAGGAAGCCTGAGTCTGAGCCCTTTCCCAAGTCAACCAGCCTGTGAGAAGAACTGGATTGATTTCAGTCTTATGTTGACTTCAAAGCCCAACCTCTTGCTCCTACTCCTTAGACCAGAATGGGCCCTCAAGAGGATGGGTGTGTATAACCTGTTGATGCCATTCACCCCCATCTTCTTGATTTCCCTCCACTTTCTTTCTCATTACCCAATAAGTAAGGTGAGCAAATAATTTATTGGCCAGGCAAGGACATTTTTGAGAGTGACAGGGGACACTTCCACCAGGACATTGATGTGGGTCACTCAGTGATGCCCATTTCAGGGCCTTGAAGCAGGCAGCAGTCTTACCAAGTTACGGTTGATGTTTCTATACAGAGTTGGAAACATGTCGTGGGTTTCCTGACCAGAACACACTGGGGACCCTGCTGTCACAGAAACACTGCTTTGCTTCTTTCAGTGAATGTGTGATTATCTTGAAGATGGTGACATGTTTCTGTTGAGATCTTTCCTAGTTTAAAAAGTCCCCACTGTTTTCATGAGGCAGGGATAGGTGAGCCTCGGGCCATCATGAGAGTGGGTGGGGGCAGGCCTGGTGAGGACACACCAGACCCCACGAGACAGAAGCTCTTCACAGTCGGTGACTGGGAGAGAATCTGCTTCCCAAGTCCAGTCTGGTTCACTTCCTCTCAGCGGCAGGACAAGAGAAGGCTTCCTTCCGTTTACATGAAAAGCTTGCAGTAAAAGAGTACAAGTGACGGATTCTGCCTGCATTTCCCCAAGCTGCTTCACTTGTCTTTGTTTATTATATTAATATTTACTATGCAGCTAATGTTCCCATCTGGCAGGGCAGAGAAAAGAGCATAAAAATGAAGTTGTGGCTACATCACTTAAATATTAATGAAGGTGATACCCACTTGGCATGGTGGAAAGGTGGGTCTTTGTTTTAGAGTTCTTAATTAAGAACTGCCAAGTGACTAATATTAATTAGGAAGCCAGCTGTAGCCTTCAGTTTCATGGTATATTTATTCTTAGGAACCTGTGACGGGAGTCAGTCTGAATCTTTTTTAATCAGTCAGCCCATGAGCAATTACCTATTAAATATACCTTGTGTGCATGGGACCAGGCTATGTGGACAGAGATTTATAAGATACTGTCTTTGCCTTCAGAATCTCCACCTAATCGAAGAGTGTACACAGATAGAGAGCCAGTATTTCAGAGAGTGAGGTCAAAGCATTTTCACGACACTATGAGTGAATGAGAGAAGCGTGGCATCAGGAGGTCAGGGAGCTTTCCAAACTACACCAGTGCCTTTCCTGTTCTTGGGTTTGCAGTAGTGAGCCAGTGTACATGATGGGAGGGTATCATACTGCTGGGATGCTGGGGCACAAGGGTGGTTACGGACCAGCCGGCAGGTTGGAGAGTTGGAGTTCAGAGGGAGGATTGACAGTCATGGGCAGAAATAGTTGGGATGGCTAGAACTAGGCTCTCAGATGGAGGGATCAGATCTCCAACAGGTGAGGAGTGATGGGCAGCCACAGAGGTGGAAGGAAAGAGGTCAGGGCAGTGGGACCAGAAAGGAAACTAACTGGCATTGAGCTGAGATGTCCACTTCAGCTCTTCAACTCTCAGTCAGTCTACCAGCCATTACATTACTGATTCTGTTGACTCTGCTCACACGTACACACACACACACACACACACACACACACACACGCAAACTTGGCCTCCTGCAGGGACCTGATACTCTGAGCTAGAGGATGGGGAAGTGGTTAAAGAAGGGCTCAATACACTATGTGTAGCTGACATGACCACCCAGCATGTCACAAAATTGTACCCAGAACAATACCTAGTTGTGGATAATCCCTTTTTACAAACAGGAAGCCTGAGTCTAAGCCCTTAGACTGAGAAGCAAAACTGGGTTTCGTACTTAATTTTGACTTCTTCAGAGCCCAAGGTCTAAGGTCTAAGGAGCAGGAGCAAGAGCTAAAAAGAAGCACCTCAAAACCTATGTTTTAATGTCTCTTGGCATTGATGTGTTAATATCCACTGAATTCTAGTTTCTTAAATCTCTTGTAACTGGAGAAGGGTTTTATGAAGATAAGTTGTAATGAGGGGCCAACAAACATGAAAAAATACTCAACAGCACTAATCATTAGAGAAATGCAAGTTAAAACCACAGTGAGATACGATCTCACACCAGTCAGAATGGCTGTTATTAAAAAGTCAAAAAACAACAGATGCTGGCGAGGCTGCAGAGAACACGGAATGGTTATACACTGCTGGTGGGAATATGAATTAGTTCAATCATTGTGAAAAGCAGTTTGGAGATTTCTCAAAGAACTTAAAACAAAATTACCGTTCAACCCAGCAATCCCATGGGTGGGTATATATCCAAAAGAAATCGTTTTCCCATAAAGACACACACACTCGTGTGTTTGTTGCAGCAGTCTTCACAATAGCAAAGGCATGGAATCAACCTGGGTGCCCATCAGTGCTGGATTTGATTAAGAGAATGTGATGCATATATACCATTGAATGCTACACAGCCATGAAAGAATGAGATGACGTCCTTTGCAGCAACATGCATGGAGCTGGAGGCCATTATCCTAAGCAGGTTAACACAGAAAACCAGATTACTGCATGTTCTCACCTATAAATGAGAGCTAAACATTGGTCTTCATGGACAAAAAAATGGCGACCATAGAAACTGAGGGCTACTAGAGGCAGGTGGGAGAGAGGGAGCAAGGTGTGAAAAACTATTCTCAGTACCTGGGCGATGAGATCATTCGTACCCCAAACTCAGCATCACACATTTTGTCCAGGTAACAAATCTCTACATAGGCCCCTGAATCTAAAATGAAAGCTGGGGAAAAGATTCGAATGTACTTTTCTTGATTTACACAGAGTTTTAATTATTACAGTTTTTTTTTTTTTTTTTTTTTTTTGAGTTGTGGTCTCACATGCAGCTCTCTCCTAATTTCATACTTAAGACGTTCAGATCATTGAATTGTACTCACAAAATTGCAGTTCTTTTAAATTGCCTGCCAGAGCACTGTGGGTCTTTTCAGGGGCCCCGAGTCCAGGCATCTGTGACTCTGCTTGCTCCTTGATAAACTTTCTTGAGTAGCATTTATTCTAAATCATCCAAGAACACCTCAAGGGCAAGGATTCTTCACCTTGATCCTGGGCCATGGTGATTCACAAAGGCTTATCCTTTGTAGATTTAGGCTTATCTTTCAGGGAGCTCAGTTTGATGTGCTTTTTCTCTTCTCGAACTCTGCCATTCAACATTTTTTTTTCCCATATCTATTCTCCCTGAGTGCTAATTTTAGTTCAGGTTGCACCTGTGTATATGTGTGTGTGTGTGTGTGTGTAAACCTTCTGTAGCCCTAGTTTATAGCCTTTTTCAGTAAAATCACATATCCAGAGAAATTGTTTTCCCACGTGAGCACTTTTTCAGAGTGTTTTCCAGAACTCTGCCTGCTGTTCGAAAGTCAACCTCAGTTGCCCTCTTTAGAATGCTTCCCTAATGCAATGGCTCTGAAATTCCTGAATAAGGTTACAAGCATGGTTCCCTTCAGAAAAGAAACCTTGGAAATGGTGGATCTGTGCCTTTTTTTTTTTTTTTTTTTTTCATTTTGGAGCTTGGAGAAGTTTGTTGACCTCATGTCATCATCAGCCTCCAGTTGAATCTGTTAAACAGCCAATGTGAATAGTATCTATACAGAAACACAAAGTAAGCACAGAAATACTTTTTCACAGGAGGTATTTTGCCATATTGAAATAGCACCTGTATTGGGAGTTTTGAATTTTATTTTAGTTTTCGTGGGTACATAATAGGTATGTATATTTATGGGGTACATGAGATGTTTTAATACAGGCATGCTGTACGAAATAATCACATCATTTAGAATGGAGTATCCATTCCCTCAAGCAAGGCACCTGTATTGTTATAATGTTTTTCCTTTAATAAGTTCAGTTCTCAGATTTACTTCTAAAAAACTTTATAGCAGTATTCTAATTGAAAACTAGGTTTCATTTGCTATCAATAAAATTACATACATAGTTACTGATACAATTTTGCTGTGTCCCCACACAAATCTCATCTTGAATTGCAGCTCCTGTTATCCCCATGTGTTGTGGGAGGGACCCGGTGGGAAGTAACTGAATCATGGGTGGCAGGTTTTTCCCATGCTGTTTTTGTGGTAGTGAGTAAGTCTCATGAGATCTGATGGTTTTATAAAGAGGGGTTCCCCTCCACAAGCTTTCTTGCCTGCCACCATGTAAAATGTGCCTTTGCTCCTACTCCACCTTCCATGGTGATTGTGAGGCTTCCCCAACCATGTGGAACTGTGAGTTCATTAAACCTCTTTTTCTTTATAAATTACCCATTCTCAGGTATGTCTCTCTTAGCAGTGTGGGAACAGACTAATACAAAACTGACAACTTGCATCTGTGTGCACATAGAATCTTCTCACAGAACATCTTTGGGAACCACTACTGGAAGGAAATGTTACATTTCAGGGGCTGAGGCTGGGTACGGGAAACAGAGCCAGTTGTCCATAGTGTTAATATTCATAGGGGCCTCAGATTTCATTTTACCTGTAAGTTTTTCTTACACCAGAAATTTTCAGCCTCAGCACTGTTGACATTTTGGGCCAGATACGTCTGCGCTGATGGAGGCTGTCCTGTGCAGTGTGGCATGTTCAGTGGCATCCCTGGTCTCCTCCTGCTAGATGCCAATAGCACACCCCCACAGGCGCCCCTCGGTGTGACAGTCAACAACCAAAAATATCCCCTAGACGTTGCCAAATATCCCCTGGCAGGGGCAGAACTGCACAGGTTATGACCCAGTGTGTCTCACATAAGTCATTATGTTGCTTTGATTCTCCTGGTGTCCTTGGGCTTAAACTGTTACTTGGTTAAGTATGCAGATTGAAAAAACACTGCAAGGGAATTTTTTAGAGTCTCCCTGCACCTATTCTGGTTTCAGGACTGCCCAGTTTGCATCGTTGTTTGTTCAAAATGGAAAGAAGAGAGGGAGGAATTTTTTACAAAATGAAATTCACTACAATTTTGAGACTTTTAAAACATTTTTGTACATATGCCAGTAACTCCCCTACCTGCAAAATGGAAGATTGTCCTGGCCTCTCATGAGACCTGCTGAGGCCACACCTGGTTCCCCCACCATAGAGGTGAGTTAGGTCTCCCCATTGACTGTCAGTTCCCAAAGAAATCTCATGGGTAAATGAAAGACCAGATCCTCCCTCCCCTCCTCACATGTTTTTTACTTATATGTAGATGTGATTCCTTTCAAGAAAACTCAGTGAGAAATTACTTCACTATCATCCACTATTGACATCAACAGCAGCCTACATTGTTTCGAGATACTTTAAGTGCATTTTCGCTTTTAACTTTCACAACACTTTAATGTTGCTGGTTAATATTATTGATCCCTACTTTATGAGAAAAACTGAAGCTTAGATAGGTTAAATAACCTGCCCAAAGCCACACCACTGACATTGCAATTCTGATAAAGCAGAATATTTGAAGCAGTTTCCCTCGAAACAGAAATACTCACTTTAATTACGAAACATAGCATGAATTCATAGGTAGCCTGTCAATAATTATGGTTATGAGTATGTGGTATACTAATGTCATAATTTTTATTTAAATTTATAAACCTGTCGGCACCCTGCGATTGTTACTGGTTTGTTTTTTTAAGTACCTTGGATGAAAACTTGAAAGAAATATACGAAAATAGAAGCAGAAGTTTGTTTAAGTGGGATACTTCTGCGGTTTTCTTTTGAACTCCCTTGTGAATTTCTAAATGGGTTGCAATATATTTTTACTCCTTTGGAAAATGAAATTTATAAGTTAAAAGTGAAGGGAGATATAGCTAACATAACTGCCAAAGTTGCTTTTTCTCTATAACTCTAGCTAAGAAATGATCATATTCTGTCCATGTGTCCGTATGTCTGGGCTCAGGAGTCTTTCAGAGTTGATTTGATGTACCGTTGAACTAAGGACTCTGTCCTGCCACCTCTTGTTCAAGGAAAGACACAAGACACTTCCTTGGGGAACCCAGTGAAGATACCTCCTGATGGGAAGCAGGACAGTTGATTCGCTCCCTCTGTTTCTGTTTTAATGCTACACTGGAGTGAGATTAAGCCGTACCTCCCAAGAAAAAGACCAGGGAACCTGATGTATCTAGATTGGTTTACTCTGAGTCACAGCAGTTGTTCCTGTTGCCATCACAGAGGGGACATTGATGGTAGATCATGTCACCATCAGTTCTCCCTAGTGAAGACTCGTATCTGGAACCACATGGAGAAGACTGTGAGGTGAAAACATGGTACTGTCTGTCACATACTGCCAGGTAGATGCTTGCTGCTGGCAGAAGGCATAGAATATTTTGTAAACTACATGAGTATTCTATCAAGTGATATTATTCTTAAACAGGCTTTCATCTGTCTTTCCATTCATGTTTAATTTCTTAGCACTTCATAGTAGATGTGTTTTGAGTATTTTGGTCAGAATTGTAAACATTGTCCTCTAAGGGAGTAATCATTCTCAATGAGGTGCTAAGTACCTGACGTTCAGTCCTCATAACTACTCTACGAGGTAGCAGGTGGAATGCCCATTTTATTTTATTTATAATTTTTTTTAAGTTCTGGGATACCTGTGCAGAACATGCTGGTTTGTTACATAGGTATACATGTGTCATGGTGATGTGCCACACCTGTCAACCCATCATCTAGGTTTTAAGCCCCGCATGCATTAGGTATTTGTACTAATGCTCTCCCTCCCCTTGCCCCCTACCCCACCACGGGCCCCGGTGTGTGATGTTCCCCTCCCTGTGTCTATGTGTTCTCATCATTCAGCTCCCACTTATGAGTGAGAACATGTGGTGTTTGGTTTTCTGTTTCTGTGTTAGCTTGCTGAGAATGATGGCTTCCAGCTTCATCCATGTCCCTGCAAAAGACTTTAACTCATTCTTTTTTATGGCTGCATATAGTATTCCATGGTGTGTATGTGCCCCATTTTCTTTATCCAGTTGATCATCAATGGGCATTTGGGTTGGTTCCAAGTCTTTGCTATTGTAAATAGTGCTGCATTAAAATATATGTGTGCATGTGTCTTTATAGTAGAATGATTTCTAATCCTTTGAGTATATACCCAGTAATGGAATTGCTGAGTCAAATGGTATTTCTGGTTCTAGATCCTTGAGGAATTGCCACACTGACTTTCACAATGGTTGAACTAATTTACACTCCCACCAATAGTGTAAGAGTGTGCCTACTTCTCCACAGCCTTGCCAGCACCTGTTGTTTCCTGACTTTTAAATAATTGCCATTGTAACTGGCATGAGATGGTATCTCATTGTGGTTCTGATTTGCATTCTCTAATGACCAGTGATGATGAGCTTTTTTTCATGTTTGTTGGCTGCATAAATGTCCTCCTTTGAGAAGTGTCTGTTCATATCCTTTGCCCACTTTTTGATAGGGCTGTTTTCTTCTTGTAAATTTACTTAAGTTCCTTGCAGATTCTAGATAATAGACCTTTGTCAGATGGGTAGATCGCAAAAATTTTTCTCCCATTTGAAGGTTGCTTGTTCACTCAGATGATAGTTTCTTTTGCTGTGCAGAAGCTCTTTGTTTGATTAGATCCCATTTGTCAGTTTTGTCTTCTGTTGCCATTGTTTTTGGTATTTTAGTCATGAAGTCTTTGTCCATGTCTGTGTCCTGAATGGAATTGCCTAGGTTTTCTTCTAGGGATTTTATGGTTTGGGGTTTTACATTTAAGTCTGTAATCCATCTTGAGTTAATTTTTGTGTAAGGTGTAAGGAAGGGGTCTAGTTTGTTTTCTGCATATGGCTAGCCGGTTTTCCCAGCACTGTTAAATAGGGAATCGTTTCCCCATGGCTTTTGTCAGGTTTGTCGAAGGTCAGATGGTTGTAGGTGTGTGGTGTTATTTCTGAAGTCTCTATTTTGTTCCATTGGTCTATATATTTGTTTTGGTACCAGTACCATGCTGTTTGGTTACTGTGGCCTTGTAGTATAGTTTGAAGTCAGGTAGCATGATCCCTCCAGCTTTGTTCTTTTGTTTAGGATTATCTTGGCTGTATGGGCTCTTTTTTGGTTCCACATGAAATTTAAAGTAGTTTTATCTAATCCTACAAAGAAAGTCAATGGTAACTTAATGGGAATAGCATTGAATCTATAAATTACTTTGGGCAGTTGAGTTAATTTTTGTGTAAGGTGTAAGGAAGGGGTCTAGTTTGTTTTCTGCATATGGCTAGCCGGTTTTCCCAGCACTGTTAAATAGGGAATCGTTTCCCCATGGCTTTTTGTCAGGTTTGTCGAAGGTCAGATGGTTGTAGGTGTGTGGTGTTATTTCTGAAGTCTCTATTTTGTTCCATTGGTCTATATATTTGTTTTGGTACCAGTACCATGCTGTTTGGTTACTGTGGCCTTGTAGTATAGTTTGAAGTCAGGTAGCATGATCCCTCCAGCTTTGTTCTTTTTGTTTAGGATTATCTTGGCTGTATGGGCTCTTTTTTGGTTCCACATGAAATTTAAAGTAGTTTTATCTAATCCTACAAAGAAAGTCAATGGTAACTTAATGGGAATAGCATTGAATCTATAAATTACTTTGGGCAGTATGGTCATTTTCATGATACTGATTCTTCCCATCCATGAGCATGGAATGTTTTCCATTTGTTTGTGTCCTCTCTTATTTCCTTGAGCAGTGGTTTGTAGTTCTCCTTGAAGAGGTCCTTCACGTCCCTTGTAAGTTGGATTCCTAGGTATTTTATTCTCTTTGTAGCAATTGTGAATGGGAGTTCACTCATGATTTGGCTCTGCTTATCTATTAGCGTATAGGAATGCTTGTGATTTTTGCACATTGATTTTGTATCTTGAGACTTTGCTGAAGTTGCTTATCAGCTTAATGAGTTTTGGGGATGAGACAATAAGGTTTTCTAAGTATACAATCATGTCATCTGCAAACAGAGACAATTTGACTTCCTGTCTTCCTAGTTGAATACTTTCTTTCTCTTACCTGATTGCTCTGGCCAGAGCTTCCAATACTATAGGAGTGGTGAGAGAGGGCATCTGTGTCTTGTGCCAGTTTTCAAAGGGAATGCCCACTCAGTATGATATTGGCTAGTGTTTGTCATAAACAGCTCTTTTTGAGATATGTGCCATCAGTGCCTAGTTTATTGAAAGTTTTTAGCATGAAGGGATGTTGAATTTTATCAAAGGCCTTTTCTGCATCTATTGAGATAATCATGTGGTGTTTGTCCTTGATTCTGTTAATGTGATGGATTACTTTTATTGATTTGCATATGCTGAACCACCCTTGCATCCCAGGAATGAAGCTGACTTGATCGTGGTGGTGGATAAGCTTTTTGATGTGCTGTTGGATTCAGTTTGCCAGTATTTTATTGAAGATTTTCACATCGATGTTCATCAGGAATATTGGCCTGAAATTCTTTTTTTGTTGTCTCTCTGCTAAGTTTTGGTATTAGGATGATACTGGCCTCATAAAATGAGTTGAAGAGGAGTCCCTCTTTTTCTATTGTTTGGAATCATTTCAGAAGGAATGGTAATTAGCTCTTTGTATCTCTGGTAGAATTTGGTTGTGAATCCATCTGGTCCTGGGCTTTTTTTGGTTGATAGGCTATTAATTACTGCTTCAATTTCAGAATTTGTTATTGGTCTCTTCAGAGATTTGACTTCTTCCTGGTTTAGTCTTGGGAGGGGGTGTGTGTCTAGGAATTTATCCATTTCTTCTGGATTTTCTAGTTTTAGTAGAGGTGTTTATAGTATTCTGATGGTAGTTTGTATTTCTGTGGGATCAGGGGTGATATCCCCTTTTTATTGTGTCTATTTGATTCTTCTCTTTCTTAGTCTAGCTAGTGGTCTATTTTGTTAATCTTTTTAAAAAACCAACTGCTGGGTTCATTGATTTTTTTTTTTTTTTTGAAGGGTTTTTCTTTTTTTTTTTTTTTTTTTTGGAGACGGAGTCTCGCTCTGTCGCCCGGGCTGGAGTGCAGTGGCCGGATCTCAGCTCACTGCAAGCTCCGCCTCCCGGGTTTACGCCATTCTCCTGTCTCAGCCTCCCGAGTAGCTGGGACTACAGGCGCCCGCCACCTTGCCCGGCTAGTTTTTTGTATTTTTTAGTAGAGACGGGGTTTCACCGTGTTAGCCAGGATGGTCTCGATCTCCTGACCTCGTGATCCGCCCGTCTCGGCCTCCAAGGGTTTTTCATGTCTGTGTCTCCGTTTCTGCTAGCTTTTGAATTTGTATGCTCTTGCCTCTCTAGTTCTTTTCATTGTAATGTTAGGGTGTCGATTTCAGATCTTTCCAGCTTTCTGATGTGGGCATTTAGTGCTATAAATTTCCCTCTAAACATGCTTTAGCTATGTCCCAGAGAGTCTGGTAACGTCATCTCTTTTTTCTCATTGGTTTCAAAGAACTTATTTGTTTGTGCCTTAATTTCGTTATTTAAGCAGGAGTCATTCTGGAGCAGGTTCAGTTTCCATGTAGTTGTGCGGTTTTGAGTGTGTTTCTTAATCCCAAATTCTAATTTGATTGCACTGTGGTCTGAGAGACTGTTAAGATTACCATTCTTTTGCATGTGCTGAGGAGCATTTTACTTCCAATTGTGTGGTTGATTTTAGAATAAGTGCCCTGTGGCACTGAGAAGAATGTATATTCTGTTCATTTGGAGTGAAAAGTTCTGTAAATGTCTATTAGGTGCACTTAATCCAGAACTGTGTTCAAATCCTGAATATCCTTGTTAATTTTCTGTCTTGTTGATCTGTCTAGTATTGACAGTGGGGTGTTAAAGTCTCCCACTATTATTGTGTGGGAGTCTAAGTCTCAGAACTTGTTTTATGAATCTGGGTGCTCCTGTATTGGGTGCATATATATTCAGGATAGTTAGCTCTTCTTGTTGAATTGATCCCTTTACCATTATGTAATGACCTTCTTTGTCTTTTTTGATCTTTTTTAGTTTAAAGTCTGTTTTATCAGAGACTAGGATTGCAACCCCTGCTTTTTCTTTTCTCTCTCTCTCTCTCTCTCTCTCTCTCTCTCTCTCTCTCTCTCCATTTGCTTGGTAAATATTCTTCCATCCCTTTATTTTGAGCCTACGTGTGTCTTTGCATGTGAGATGGGTCTCCTGAATACAGCACACCGATGGGTCTTGACTTTTACCTACTTTGCCAGTCTGTGTTTTGTAACTGGGGCATTTAGCCTATTTACATTTCAGGTTAATTTTGTTATATGTCAATTTGATCCTGTCATGATGCTAGCTGGTTATTTTGCACATTAGTTGATGCAGTTTCTTCATAGTGTCCTTGGTCTTTATATTTTGTTATATTTTTGCAGTGGCTGGTACCGGTTTTTCCTTTCCATATTTAGTGCTTCCTTCAGGAACTCTTGTAAGACAGGGAATGCCCATTTTAGATATGAGTAAAATGAGGCTCAGACCAGTTCAGTGACTCTGCACAGTGATCTATTCCTTAGTGAGTCCTCTTGAATTTGGGGTAAGTCTATTTATTGTCTGTCATCTAAGGGAGCTTGCTTTTTGTCTTCTGGTGCATATCAAAAAGTGGCTGTTTCCTCTTTTAAAAGCTTATTTTAATTTTGTGGGTACATAGTAGGTGAGGCGTATGTATTTATAGGGAACATGAAATACTGTGGCTCAGGCATGCAATGTGTAATAATCACATCGTGGCATATTGGGTATCTATCCTTTTGAGCATTTGTCCTTGTTACAAACAATCCAATGATACTCTTATTTTTAAGTGTACAATTATTGATTATAGTTCCCTTGTGGTGGGGGTACCATAGAGAATAATTTAATTATTCATCAAATACTAAGTCTTGCTCATTCTATTCTTTTAACCATTAATCGTCGCTACCTTCCCTCCCAGCCCCTCACTACACCGCCCAGCCTCCCGTAACCATCCTTCTACTCTCTATCTCTGTAAGTTCAATTGCTTTGATTTTTAGATCCCACAAGATAGTGAGAACATGGACTAGCTGGTTCTTGATTTAACACCTACAACGTTTTCAGATTATTTTTGCTTGTTTACAGTTTTTGTATGTTATACCTACTTTGAAATTTAGAATTGGTGAATTAACTGCTAAGCACGATTATTTTCATTAAGTACAGAGGAGCTTTGCTTACCTACTTTGTACTTCTTGTTCCTAAATTTTAGGGTTATATAGCTCGTCTCAGCACTACCATTATTCCTTACCTATATTTTGAACTTTATTTTTTCTGGCCTTAATGCTATTGTCCACAATCCCTGTGAGTACCCCTGAATCCAGCCCAGTAGTTTTGCCTTGTAACCTCAAATTCCCAAGGAATACAGCCTGGTAAGAGATTGTTTCATGTATTTTTACAGCACAAGTGATCTTCACATCCATCAGTAGTTAGTCTTCTGCACTCACCAAAAGCACGATGTCATGTCTGGGGCGAAAAAAAATTTTTTTAAAGAGCTGTAGACATTTTAATAAAAGTTTCTTCTCAGCTTTTCTCTGATGCGTATCAAGAGGAAAGTATAGTAACAGAGAATATAGCATTACTGCAACATGCCTGTCTGAATACATTTCAGTTCATTGAGCTAGATTTCCCTGAAAAGGGAATGTTCCCAGCCAAGTCTGCCCTAAAATCATCACCAAGGTGGCAAGCCCAGATTCTTGATGTCTGCAGGTGTTGTTTTTGTAATATTTTATTCTCCAGCACAGTGGCAACCAGGATCAAAGCTAATAGTCTAATTAAAACGAAAGATGCCCAGGCTCAGATGGGGATGGGATGAAGCCCTACGCCCAGTTAGAGCGGTGAAGTCCACTAGTTGTTTCCGACCAAGGTGTCGACTCTTGGCATGAACCCACACAGTCTCTGAACCATTGTGCTGGTCATGACCACTAAGGTGTGGCAGGAAGGTGCTCTCTGTGGAGACTCACAGCCTGCTTACAAGCAGTTCCAGGAGCAGGAAGCACAGAGACATACGGAAATTCCACTCTCATGCTTAATATACAACATGTAAAATGAATTTTTCATATTGGCTTTTTTAAAAAATGGAAGAGTTCCAGCTTTGCCTCGCTGGTGTGCCTTTTGGAGTTAGTGTCCTTTAAAGCAGCCAGAGGGGGAATAACTGTAATGTAAGCAGAGTGGTGTTTGCAAGTGAGAGCTGGGGGAGAGGTGATGATGATTTTGGAAACATTATTCTGGGTATTGAATTGAACAAAGAGTTATTACTGAAGGAAAAAATACCCAGAAATGCATTGTTAATGCTCTCTCGGATTTGGGCCTGGAGAACCATACTGTGAACTGAGTGGAAGATAAATAGGGAGGAAAATAGCAAATTAAGGGGACAAATAACCAGGGGGAAGAAGGCGGGGGGAAGGTTGCCTGCTGGCATCAGGAGAGGAGAACATATAACCAGTGTCTGATGCATTTCCTTAAGAATCAGTGTGTTTGCAAATTGCTCCATTGCATCTTAGCAGAATCTAATCTGGGTAACGAAGAGCTGACTAGCGAACATAGTTGGATGAATTCCCCAAGTACTCCTGAAATATAACAGAGCAAGGAACAGTATAATGAAAAATAACAGAGAGTAGCTAGAGGCTTAACTTATGATCAGTGTTCATTACAACAAATGACATTTTCATTGCGGAGTTACCATAAGATTATTGACTCTTACGTAATATGGTTCCCATCTGAATAGATTTGAGAACAGCTTAGCCTGTGAATGGGAGAGCTGCAGCCATCAGAGGACTGAAGATGTACTCAGTCCCTGTATTCATGTTTTCAATTAGTCCGAGGGAGCTGCCTGTTCAGGACCATGGACAGGGCAAAAAGACTTTGCGCCTTCCTCCGGGCAGCATCTTGGTGATTATCTTTGGCATTGACTGGCATGGTCATGTGTTATATTCAGTGAAAACCAGACTCAGAAAGTGACTAAACTTGTTGGTAGTTTCATATCCAAGGCCTCCTCCTTATGTTCTCTGCCATTTGCTATTTTCCTCAAGCATACATATTGCAACATTTAAAAAATATATATCTTTTTGGAAAGAAACTGTGTTTTCTCTAAAACTTTGGGCACACAACCATAAGGCATGTTGCAACTCTGTGGCTTCAACCACATTTGAATGGACAACCCCAGTTCTGAGTGTAGCGTGGCATTGCCTTGGTTTGCTGAGCACTCTGTATTTGTTATTTTGTCCTCCCAACAACCCTATGAGCTCTGTGCTATTATTATCAGTCCTGTTTTGTTTTATTTATTTATTTATTTTGAGACAGAGTCTTGCTCTGCCTCCCAGGCTGGAGTGCAGTGGCGGGATCTCCACTCACTGCAAGCTCCGCCTCCTGGGTTCACGCCATTCTCCTGCCTCAGCCTCCCGAGTAGCTGGGACTACAGGTGCCTGCCACCGTGCCCAGCTTTTTTTTTTTTTTTTTTTTTTTTTGTAATGGGGTTTCACCGTGTTAGCCAGGATGGTCTCGATCTCCTGACCTCGTGATCCGCCCATCTCGGCCTCCCAAAGTGCTGGGATTACAGGCTTGAGCCACCGCGCCCGGCCATCAGTCCTATTTTATGGAGGAGAAGGCACTGTGAGAGAGGTTAGGTAACTTGTCCAAGGGTACCCAGCTGCTAAGAATCACTAATGAATTTCAAAGTCATTTCTACCAGTCTGCTGTACGTTGTAACTTCCACACAGGTGCTGATCATAAAGAGAGGTTCATTCATATTCATTATCTCTCACTCTCTGTCACTCTCTGGAAAAGCAGCCTGGGTAGTAAGTCTGTCCAGAACCCTTGCTTTCAACCAGTATTCATGAGTCATACCAGTCTTGCTTGCTGTGTATTTTAAAGTTAACTCTATACCGGTGTCTCCCATGAGAAAGGGTTTACTGTCACTGTTAGCTGGAGGTGCAGATGGCAGCCCTCAGTGCATGGGAGGTACATGGGAGTTACAAGCAGAGCAAGAGAACACAAAGAGGCCAGTGGGTCAGGGGTGGTCTTGTTGCAGGGAAAGCAGCAAAGTGGTATTTGGAAACAAATCAACAGTTGTCAAAAGAATAATGAAGACATCTGTGGGAACTCAGTAGCAGCGTCTTCGGATCTCACCTTTTCTTTTCAGCTGTGTATTTCAATTTTATGAGAAAAAAAAATACCTCAACAAAGAATGGGGAAGTTAAAAAATACAATTAGCCCTATTATAACCAGGGGATTTCCTGTTTGTTTCCTATTACTTCTCAGCAGCTTATTATCTTGTTTATAAAAGCCTGATTGGGATGTCCCTCCTCCTGGCCACTGCAGCCTGTTCTGGGGACTTCCCTGCAGCCCATCTTCCCTGGCAATGGGCCCAGAGGCTAGATGTCCTGTGGCCACTCGAGAAGGAGCACAGCTGAGTGAGGAAGTCTGGCCCACCCTGGAAATGGCAAACTCATGAATGCACCCAGCCTGTAGCCACTGCTGCTTGAGCCCCTAGGGAGGGCCTCATGGATAATGCACTCTAGCCAGCTGGGCACTGGGGTCCTTTGGCTCTCAAAGCTGCTTTTGTGTTTTCGTGCTTTGGGGGAAGAGAGGGACTGAATGTATTTTCTCCAACCAAGTAGCATTTACGGGCTTCAGGAGTTACTCATTTTGGCCTAAAAACCTTTCCAATATCACAACTATTACAAATAATTAAGGATATTGGGAAACTCTCTAGGTAAATGGGACTCTAGGTAACAGATTTCCTGTGTGTATCCTTCCTTACTCTAAACCATCATGTCTAGCCTTTTTGGCACCAGGCACCAGTTTTGTACAAGACAGTTTTTCCATGGACCAGCAGGGTTGGGAGGAGATGGTTTGGGGATGCTTCAAGCACGTTACATTATAGTGCACCTTATTTCTATTATTACATTGTAATATATAATGAAGTAATTACATGGTACACCATAGTACAGAATCAGTGGGAGCCCTGAGTTTATTCTCCTGCGACTAGACAGTCCCATCTGGGGGTGATGGGAGACAGTGACAGATCATCAGGCATTAGATTCTCGTAAGGAGTGTGGAACCTAGATCTCTCCCATGTGCGGCTCACAATAGGGTTCATCCTCCTGTGAGAATCTAATGCTGCCACTGATCTGAGAGGAGGCGGAGCTCAGGCAGTAAAATGAGCAGTGGGGAGCGGCTGTAAATAAAAACGAAGCTTTGCTTACTCACCTCCTACTGTAAGGCCCAGCTTCTAACAGGCTGCGGGTAGATACCTGTCCACGGCCCAAGGGTTGGCCACCCCTATTCTAAAGTATCAAAAGTAACCAAGTGCCAGGATGACAGGAGAAGGGCCATCAGCCTTTAAAATGTCGTTCATCTAAGTACAAGAAGGTGGCTCAACTCCACCATATTCAGCTTGTCTGTATCAGTTGTGCAGTAGCATAGCCACCAACTGCAGGTGGCTGTTGAGCTGTTGAATTGTAGCTTGTCTGACAGACAGTGTGCTCTAACTCTACAATATTCACCAGAGTTCAAAGACATAGTACTCAAAAAATCATTACCTTTATGTAATAAATTTACTAAATTATTCATCATCAAATTACAGACAACATAGATCAGGAATCATTTTTAAATTGATGACATGTTGAATTTATATTTTGGCTATATTGGGTTAAATAAAATATGCTATTAAAATTAATTCCATCCAGTCTTTTTTACTTTTTTTAATGCCACTATGAGAAAATTTAAAGCTACACTCATGGCTCAAATTATATTTTGGACAGTGCTGTTCTGTAGAGACATGTGGAATATGGAATGTCTCTCTGCAAATTGGATGTACTAATGTGTGTTTAAGAAGATTTTAGAAACAGCTTGGCCGGGCGCGGTGGCTCAAGCCTGTAATCCCAGCACTTTGGGAGGCCGAGACGGGCGGATCACGAGGTCAGGAGATCGAGACCATCCTGGCTAACATGGTGAAACCCCGTCTCTACTAAAAAATACAAAAAACTAGCCGGGCGAGGTGGCGGGCGCCTGTAGTCCCAGCTACTCGGGAGCCTGAGGCAGGAGAATGGCGTGAACCTGGGAGGCGGAGCTTGCAGTGAGCTGAGATCCGGTCACTGCACTCCAGCCTGCGCGACAGAGCGAGACTCTGTCTCAAAAAAAAAAAAAAAGAAAAGAAACAGCTTATGCGGAGAGAAATTAACTCACTCGAGGTATTCAGTGCAGCAAATACTAAATAAAAGAGGGCTTGTTTTACCTTTTTGGGGAGATACGTTGGATGGAAATATTCTTGGATGATCGTTGTTCAGGGACGAATACTTTTCCATGAGAATATTGTCAAGGTAGTAGGAGTCGATTGTTAGGGAACATGGTTTGTTGACGTTTGAAAATAACTATGGTGCACACGTTCTTTTGGAATGTTCCATCCAATGTCGTCGTACGGGGCCCGGGAGGTGCTTCGCTTTGCAGACACCTGCTCCTCTGGCATCTCCACTCCACGCTTTTACTTCCACCTCGCTCTCACCAGCTGTATTTAGCATGCTCTAGCACCTTCCAGGGGTGTTTTGTGGGTGAGATTCTTAGATGAAACACTTGGGATTCTTGGATGCTAGGGGCTGTTGTGACAAGCTTCGGCTCTTCCCTCCCCGCCCACAGCCACAGTTTTGCTTGCAGCCTACGGGGCCTGTTGGGGGCATGAAGCGGCTAAGGCTCTCCCCTAGCCAGAGGCAGCTCCTGGATGAGGCAGTGCCAGGGTTCCACTCAATTCCTTGCTGATGCATGGAATCTTCTCATAGATCATTTTTAACATCAACCTTAAACCACAGACATCTTTATTTTAAGCTTTTGCACTTGCAGACCATCAGTTTTTCTGAGACTCTTAAAAATCTGATTTTAGGCTGGGCACCATGGCTCACACCTATAATCCCAGGAGGTCTGAGGAGGAGGTCTAAGGCCAAGGTAGGAGGATCGTTTGATGCCAGGAGTTCCATATTAGCCTGGGCAATATAGCAAGACCCTATCTCTACAAAATATTTAAAAATTAGCCAGACATAATGATGCGCACCTGTAGTCCCAGCACTTTGGGAGGCTGAGACAGGAGGATCTATTGAGCCCAGGAGTTTGAGGCTGCAGTGAGCTATGATTGCACCACAGCCAGGGCGACAGATCAAGACTCTGTCCCTCAACTAGGAGGAAATGGATGAAAAGTGTTAAGTCTGCTGAATCTACCCAGGGCTACAGGTTTTTTTTTTTTTTTAATTTTAAACTCTTCATTCTTTTTCACGATTTTTTTTCCCCAAAAAACTCAGAAATGTGAACGTGAAAAAAGAGAAGGGTGGAGTTCAAAGTCTCATCTCCTGTTGCGCTCTCAGAGATGCCTTCTCCATTATCCCATTGCCGGGTGTTGACTTGCTTCTAAACACCACTTGGCCCTTTCTGCACACCAGCATGTTCCCTTGCCCACAGAGCTGGGCTCCTCCCTGTCACCTGCCAGTAGCTCAAAGATTGGCATCCGGATGGAGGAGAATCACAGACGAACTTGAGATGCTGTGTTTGTGGCTAGTATTTGCCACTTCAAAGAGAACACGGCTTACATGGGGAAGTTTGTCTTTGCCAGGGAAGTGGAAAAAGGTACCAGATGCAGTTTCTCTGAGCTGCTTCTGCCTAAAGCCCACCTGGAGGATAAAGCACATGTAGGTAGCTGGGTATTTTCTGGCATTGATTTCTAAGGATTTTTAAAATATCATTACTCAATTATGTTTTTGTTTTTAAATAGACATGGGGTATTACTGTGTTTCCCAGGCTGATCTTGAACTCCTAGGCTCAAAGGATCCTCCTGCCTCAGCCTCCCAAAGTGCTGGGATTACAGGCGTGAGCCATTGCACCTGGCCTGCTCTATAAGTGGAACGTGATTCACCTTCCAGAAAATCCATGGGCGATGGAGGAGGGGAAAATAATGCAACGGCTGTCTAAAATCTCATGATAATGGCTGGCTGTGGTGGCTCACCCCCGTAATCCCAGCACTTTGGGAGGCTGAGGCGGGTGGATGGCTTGAGTCTAAGAGTCCAACACTAGCATAGGAAACAAGGCAAAACTCCATCGCTACAAGAAATGCAAAAATTAGCCAGGTGTGTTGGCATGTGCCTGTAATCCCAGCTACTGATGAGGCAGAGGTTGCAGTGAGCTAATACCACTCCATTGCACTCCAGCCTGGGTGACAGAGCGAGACTGTCTCAGAAAAACTCATGACAATTATAGATTATCATGCCATAATCTAACCAGAGCACAGAAGGAATCTTAGAGGTACAAGACTTACATGTAGAGTTACATGTAGTTTCATGTAACATGATTTGGTTAAGGGGTAAATATGTTAATATTAAAGTAATGTGCTCTACAGGGTTCCTGGGCAAAGCATGTAAGTTCCATTCAGATGCCCAACCCTGACCAGGTTGAATCCTCTGCCTGGAGTGCTCTGTTTTAGTGAGGTCTGGCACATTCCAACAGAGCACCTGCTCAGTGGGCGATATCTGCCGTGGATATGAGATGGGGAGTAGCAGTGCTGAGGCCAGATTGTTACTACCCCGTTTAGATTCAGACGCCTCATTTTCTGTTTGGGGAAACACAAATCACCCTGCTAGGGGATGAACCCCAAAGCCTTCTGAATTCCAATTCACCATTCTTTGCCCTGTACTCTGAAACCTGTAGGCCTGAACTTAGATTGAATGTGATGTCCAGCTTTCCACTGACGTGGTGTATTAGTCCATTCTCACATTGCTATAAAGACATACCTGAGACTAGGTAATTTATATAGAAAAGAGGTTTAACTGGCTCCTGGTTCTGCAGGAGGTACAGGAAGCATGGCAACTTCTGCTTCTGGGGAGGTCTCAGAAAACTTAGAATCGTGGTGGAAGGTGAAGGGGGCAGGCACACCACATGGCAGAGCCAGAATGAAAGAGTGCAAGGGGGTCAATGCACGCTTTTCAACAACCAGATCTCGCAAGAACTATCACGAGAACAGCACCAAGGGGATAGTGCTGAACCATTCATGAGAAACCACCCCCATGATCCAACCACCTCCAACATTGAGGACTATAATTCCACAGGAGATTTGGTGGGAACACAGACCCAAACTGTATCACATGGCCATGTGTCACCTGCTGTGGTTAAATCATCAGGTCACCTGGGCAGAGAGAAACTGAGAGGGAGGGATAGTGCCAAGAGCAGATGGCCAACAGCCACAAATAGGGAGAGGAAGAGGAATATCAGTAGTGATAGTACTACCACTATGTATGGTATGCTTTTACCATGTGTACTTATTGTAAAAACAAGACAAAGCAAAGGCTTCTCTCTAGATACTGGCATCCCTTTTCATGGGACACCAGAGCTGTGTAATGTCACTACATCTAGAGCTACGGGACAATGTGTGCCCCACATGGTTTTCTTCACATGATATTGCTTAAGGCTTCAATAACTTAACATATACAACGTGGCAGAGAAGCTTCCTGTCCGCACGCTACAGGAGTCCTGCCCTGGCGATTACCAGCTTAATGACTCAGAAGTCACGAGCGACCCTCAGCTGCCCATATAGGAGCCTCGTGTGGCCAGAAAGACTCTAACCCTTCCATGATAATAAAAATTCATTCTGATTTTTTTTTTCCCAACAGAAAGGGAAGAAAACAGTACTTTTATGTTAATTTTAGTTGAGCCTGGTGACTTGTACCTGTAATCCCAGCTACTCAGGAGGCTGAGATCACTTGAGGTCAGAAGTTTGAGACTAACCTGGGCAACAAAGCAAGATCCCATCTATAAAATAAAGTTAAAATATATATATAATGTTAATTTTAACTGAATTATTTTATAAATAACTAGTATCTTAAACTAATTCTTATTAACATTAAAAATAATTAACATTCTATAAAGTCCTTTGTACCTTAAAGGAATTTAGTAGAATCACCCTGATCACGGTACTTTAAAAAAGTATCCACAAGAGGACAATGGCCTGGCTCCCAAAAGGCCTCATGAAGTAGCGCTGCAGCACCTTTATTGAGTACCTAGTCTTCCCTTTAGCCTTAGAAGCCCTGCAAGCTGGCAAGGCGTGCCTGTAATCCCAGCACTTTGGGAGGCTGAGGCAGGAGGAACTCTTGAAGGCAGGTGTTTGAGAGCAGCCTGGACAACACAGTGAAACCCCCCTCTACTATTAAAAAAAAAAAAAAAAAAATCAGACAGGCATGGTGGCACGTGCTTGTGCCAGCTACCCAGGAGGCTGAGGCAGGAGGATCACTTGAGCCCAAGAGGTGGAGGCTACAGTGAGCCGTGATCGCACCACTGAATTCCAGCCTGGGCAACAGAGTGTGACCCTGTCTCAAAAAGGAAAGAAAATGAAACCCTGCAGCAAACTGAGGAAAATCGCGTAAGAGGAGGAACCAGAATTCCACAACAGAGGATAACCGCCCCCAAAGACTGGAACACTTGCCTCGGTCTGCACAGCACACATCCCTTTGGTAGACAGCTCCAGGCGGGAAGCTGATGGTAGTCACCTGATGAGTGTGGAATTGAGGACATCAGGAAGTGATCCTGGGCTCAGATGTTCAGTCACTCCGTATTTTGGGGGTGACAACTGTGTACGAGGCAGCAGGCACTGGAGAAACAGAAATGATTTAGGCCTAGTCCCTGTCCCAGAGGCACTAATGATCTAGTTGGGATCCGTGTATTTGGATACCTGTAATTCTTCCTGATAAGCGCAGCTATATATACTTTCATTCAATCAACCAACAAACATTTCTAGTGTGTCCCGGGGACAGTGAACAAGACAGGTAAGGCTCTGGTGCTCTAGGAATGAACCTTCTATCAGGGGAGGCAGGAAACAGACATCAAATAAATAACTAGATGGTGATGAGTGGCGTGATGGGAATGAACGTAGTCAAAGATAGAAAGTGTGGGGAAAGACGACCTGGCTAGGAAACTCACATTTGCAGTAGACCAGAGTGATGGTGTGTTCGTCAGGACTCAGCATCGCTTTGATTACAAGGAACACAAGGCCTAAGAGGGAGGGGGATTATTTGATGATTTTACACTAAACATCCTCCAGCAATACAGCTGACTTTAGGCATGGGGACCCACACAACGTCCTTGGGCCCAGTCTCTGTCCTTCGCTTCTGCTTTGCTGGTTTCTCCTCCAAGCAGGCTCTCAGCACAGTGCTAGGACAGGGTACCGGCAGATCTGGGCTCATCCTTCCTACTTCAAGTAAAACAGGAAAGAAAGGACTTTTCTTCCCACGCGGTTCAAGCTCCAATATAAGGCCTGTTTTTCTCATTGGCTCTCTTTGGTCCCGTGCTTGTGTGTAAACCAGTTACGGTACCCAGGGTGACAGGACACCCTGACGGACCTAAGACTGAGTCATGTTGACACCAACATCAGGGAAGCACAGCCAGACCCCGGAGTCTGAACACCTGTGGTCACATCACAGTATTTAAACTCTGCCTCTGTTTCCCCACCTGTCAAATGGGAATGGTGGTAGCGTCTGTCTCAGGGGGACCTTGGGATGAGCTTTCCAGGTAGAGTGAATCGCAACGGGAAACAGAAGCCCCTAAGGAGCTGGGATCAGGGGCGTGGAGGGTCACGGCAGAAGATATGGAGGTGAGCTGGTCAGAAGCTGGACCGTGCAGGTGTGGACCGCGTGTTCTGGGTGGGCAGTGCCATGTTGTTTTCGGTGATTCCTCCTAGACACATAGTCCTGCCAGAGCATCCACAGAACTCACAGCCGCTGGTCCCCACTGCCTGCATGTTCTCCCCGGTTTTCAGTTCTGACTCTGGTGGGCAGGTTCTCTCTCCAGCTTTGTTGATATCCCTGGTCTGCTTAGAGTCGAGGCGCGCTGGTCTGGGAGTTATGCTGGTGTTATTTTGGGTGACTTTTCATGTTTCTGCTTTGATCTATTCTGTGTTGATTTTTATTACTTAACACGCAGGGGAAAACCTTATTTCCCCATACATTCCAGTTTTGGGGTGGTGCCTCACTCTTGCCCCGACCAGAGTCATCCCCAGCTAATTCTGTGTTGGCAGGGCATAAAATCGGAAGCAGGTTATGTTAATATGGACCAAAGTGGTCATTGGTGACTGCATCCTATCATCATCCAGCTAGCTGTTTTAAGAGGTCCATTAGATAATTACTATTTAGGTTTTGAGAGCTAGATTCAAGTTAGTGGATTTTCATAGTAGTGTTTTTGAAGAATAATTTTTAAATGGGTAAATTGCCCATACGAAAATAATTCCTTACTTCCTTATATTTATGAATAGGTTTCTGTATCGCTGTATTACGAGCACATATACAGTTGGATGTCTCTTTTTAATCTCTGCAGATGCCAAGTACTAAAATAATTATTTCTTTTCATAAATAAAAGAAATCCACTCCAGGTACGAAGTCTGTCAGGGACATAGCTTGTTTGGGAAACTTACCAGTGCCCTTGGGCTGATTTCCTTTTTGCCTTTGAGTTTATTCTGGAAATTGCAACATTTAGCACTTTGCAGTTTAATTTAAAAGGATTACCCATTTTCTTAAATGGTTAAGCAGGGAAGCAAGCTGCAGTTATTGATTTTTCTCTGCATGTATTCCGTGAAAGCTCCTTCCCCAGGGAACATACCTCCTGAACTGCATGCCTGCTGGTGACAGCTTGGACCTCTGATACATAACCAAAGACCTCGCCTAATATCCTTGCAAGTGCTCCGGGAATTTTTATTAAGTAAAAGCATCATTAGAGTAGACAGGATGATGAAGTTTAATGAGCATCTTTTGTGCATGATATTGTTAGTTTTGCTCTTCCAGAATCCTCATTTCTCCCCTCCAGTGGGGCAGATCGTGAGTCTAAAATATATGGCTGTTTTGAAATCTGCCTTATATATTATAGCCTATTTTTCATATAGCTTGCTTTCTGTCTTAAGCCAACTACACATTTCCTTGTGGCTGTTTATATAGATGCCATTTGCACATGCATGTTTATACTTTCTTTCTCCACTATGTTGGGAACAGAAAGCAGGTTATAATGGAGAAGAATGTGATAGACACACGCTGCCATTCGTAAATTGCATGGAACCATCTCTTGGAGGTTTGATCTTAAAAAAAAAAAAAAAAAATTCATTTCCTTTTGAATTAATGAGACTTCTCACAGGAATTAGGGTAACTGTTAATTTTTTTTTCTTTAGGGCTCAGCAATTTACGTGCTCAGGTTCTGTCACCAGCCCCTGATAGCTGCCGGATAGGAGAAATAAAGCTATTGCCAAGTGCTTATTAATAATCTCAGCTTCACACTCTGTCCGCAGTTCTATTTGTGGAGATGTTAAATTTAGGATCCTACCAGAAGATTACAGATTAGAAGCAAAATTATTTTTCTCCATTATTTTCACTGGCCATATCCTGAGATTTTAAAATTGGTTCTTTTCTTGGTCTGTATGAGGACTTGCCATGGAAACACCCAAAACAACAGTAGGGATACATATGACACGAGCAAACGACTTCAGAACAGCATATTGCACCTCTCATATACCTGGCATTCTGAAAGACAATATTTACATAGCACACAATGTGTTTCTAGCAGTGCCTGGAGTGTATAGACTACAAAAGAAGTTAAGCCTGCACTCCCTGCCCTGCAGAAAATGGTAGACTTCTGAAGAAAACAAAACCAAGATGGAAGATGAGGTAACTTAGTGCTTTAAGAGTTTGAACTTTGGAGTCATTGCCTGGGTTTATCAGAGCCTCAAGCTACTAAGCCTCAATTTCCTCATCTGACAAATAATGATCATAATAGTAGCTTCCTCGTTGGGTTGTTGTAGCAGTGAATAATGAATGCACGTTAGCCGCATTGGAAATGTCGTGCTATGATCACAGCACCCTGCTGATGTTTTGAGATAACACGCCAAGGTCAGGAGTCACTTTATGTATCAAGGACTTAAGGATGAGATCCTGATACATCCCGTAGGGCTTCGTGACAGCAGAATGGAGAAGGTGAGGAGGAAGCTGTGGAAGTCCTCATAATACGGACAGTTGCAGAGGAGACCTAAGCAGGCATTCCTGGCAGTAATAACACAGATAAGCAGCAACAACAGAAACAAGCCAAAAGGAATGTTGGCTGTCAGGAAAGGCTTATCTCAGGCCTCAGATTGATTTAGCCTTCTTTTCATTTTTCAAAACACTTCAGAGAGCCCAGGCCAACCTGATTATCAGTTCACCCGCCAGGTAGATAATGGGCGAATACTCCCCTTTTCCAGTTCAGATGGCAGAGGTTCTGGAAAGATACAGGACTCTGAGGCTACTCAGCTAGTAAGTGACAGAACTCACACTCACTCCATCTTTCCTGCACGCTGCCCTGCTTGCCTTAGTGCAGAGAGAGAGAGGACATTGGGCGAGCCAGGTCCCCCAACCGCTTGCGCTGTGGCTGCTCTGTGCCAGGTGCCAGGCTGGGTACCCCATCCAGCAGCCAGAGGTTGCTGTTTTTCATGCATGCACCAGGAAGAGTTGTTCAGACATCCTGTGTAGTCACCTGGATCAGGGAAGGGAAGTCACCTGCATCAGGAAGACCAAGGAGGGAACCATTATAATAATTGAATGGCCATGTGACATGGGCCTGATTAGGAGAAAAAAAGGAATGGATGATGGAAATAAGAATAAACGAGGTGCCATAAAACAGCTAGTTAATGAGTTACCGATCTTTTGAGGAGCTGATGAAAGCTATGGTCCCTTTCTGCTGAAATATACACATACAACTTTAGAGTTTCAGACACTTCTGGGGTCCTAGGCTAAGAACGTCTACTGTAGAAGAAACTAAACTTCTATCAGACCTGATTAGTATGGTGACCAAAAAAGAGAGAATGTCAAAATGACTTCAGCATTTGCTCCTGAAGTTCTAGAGACATGGAGGGACAGACCTGTGGAAGGTGAGGTGAGGGACTCTTCCCTGCCTTTTGGGGTTTGATAGCCAACATGTCCCAGTGGGCTGAAGAGGATGAGGACTTGGAGAGCGGCTGCTCAGAAACAATCAGGATGAGGACTTGGAGAGCGGCTACTCAGAAACAATCATGAAAGTTATAAAATTAGATGGGAAGAAGACACAAAGACACACAAGGACCAATGAGGTGTCCAGAGAGAAAACAAGAATCAGGATGACATCCTAGAGCCAAGGGAGAACATTTTTAAGAATGAGTGGCTTGGCGGAGGGCATTGGGGGGAGAGGGGCGGTTTCCTTGCTGCTGCAGCAAAGGGATGTAAGACCCTTGGATCTGACGTAAGACTCAGTTTTTTCAAAAATAAAGATGCCCATATTAAATAAAATCCACATATCAGCCAGGCACTTACGCCTGTGATCCCAGCACTTTGGGAGCCCGAGTTCAAAACTAGCCTAGCAACATAGTGAGACCCCCATCTCTACAATAAGATTTTAAAGTAAGCTGGGCATGGGGGTCTGCACCTGTAGTCCCAGCTACTTGGGAGGGTGAAGCAGGAATCCCTTAAGGCCAGAGGTCAGTGCTGCAGTGAGCTGTGATCATGCCACTGCATTCCTGGGTGACAGATCCATACCCTGTCTCAGGAAGAAAAAAAAAAATCCACGCGTCGTGTAATAGAAAATCATGCATAATACATACTGCTTACAAAAAGAAAATGTTGCAAAAGTTATTCTGAGTACAGTAGACTGGAATTTTTTGCTGTACAGTCTTAGCCATCCATACATGGCAGTG
Organism: Rhinopithecus bieti; assembly: GCF_001698545.2. NCBI lineage: Eukaryota > Metazoa > Chordata > Mammalia > Primates > Cercopithecidae > Rhinopithecus > Rhinopithecus bieti. Next base: position 740,567 of record NW_016804580.1, on the reverse strand, counting down.
GTCAGTTGCAAGGAGCTTGAAGCGGCCTGTCTGCAGGCTTTTTTCACAGCACACCACAGAGGTCACTAGCCTGCCGACCCAGGCAGTCTCCAGGATCATTTCGCAAAGATCCTTCTACAGGTGGGCTTCAGCAGGGGTTCCTGGGGTGGCTGCTCAGGGCAGGGCCCACTCCCACGTTGGTGTTGGGGCTTCACAGTGAGATCTAGAGCCCCTGTGAGCCTGGCTGTCTGGTTCACTCATCTCCCACCACTGAGAGCGTCGCAGGCGTCTCATCTTTGAAATCATTTTCAGCATCAGAAGCCTGTTCATCGGACTCTGAAGAGCAATTGATCCTCTCGTGTCACCTCAGAGTGCTCTTCCTCGGTTTTTCCCACATCTTAATTGTCTCCCAGTTCTCTTCTCCAAATCCTGGATTTCAGGGGAGAGAAGATGTTCAAGGGCTCTATGCCAAAGGGTTTCCTCCAGTTCCTGGGCTGAGCATTTTACCCACCAGCCACTGCAGCCCCATGGGTGACCTTGGGCCAGGCTCCCTTTATCACACTTTCCAGCTGGCATAGCTGAGTGGCAGTGCCCGCCGAAGCTTTCCCAGAAAGATCTGCACCAAAGTGCAGATTCCGGGCAGCACGAGGGCGTGGCAGCAGCCTGCAAGAGATGGAAGGAGCTGGCCCCGGTAGCCTGCGTCAAAGAAGCTTCCCGAGAGGTTAGAGGCGGCAGCGGTCATTGTGAAATGCCTACTGTGTGCCCAATGAACAAGAGCATTTCCCTAATTTAATCTTCTCCCAAACCCTCCATGGTAGCTGGGAATCTTCATCTTCCTTTTGCAGATGGAGACATCAGACTGTTGGAGGTGAGCGAGGTTCCCCAGGGCACACATCATTCAGGGCCAAGCAGGGTGCGGAAGGCAGAGGTGATTGTCCATCTCAGAGACTGTTCTCCAGGAATCCCCAGTGCAGGGTGCAGTGGGCTCCTGTAGGACCAGACAGGTGCCACATGAGCAGAGAGCTGCGGTGGCCCCGAGGGTACACGCTGTCTAGGAGGGGACAGCGGTGCCGGGGTCTGAGGGATGGTTGGGGTTTCCCAGGTGCAGGAGATGGAGAAGCTGTGTTCACCAAGGCCCTGGGGGGAAAGTACAAGTTACGCGAGGTCAGGACAAACGTTTTTCACCAACACTGGCACTTCCCCGCATGGCGCTGCGTCCTGTGGCACAGTCTTTCCTCTCAGGAACTGCAAGGAATAGGATGTCTTTCAATGGCACTGACTGCTCTGTCCTCTGTAGTCAGTCACTGCTACAAATTCAATCCAGGTCCATGCAAAACACAAGCCACGAGTGTTAGCTTCAGAGGATGGGGTGACAGGGACCAGCCAGTTCATAGTAGCCAGGGGACAATTTGCAAACCTGTTTTCACTTCCACTCATAGAAACTACACCCATTTTTCCTTGGGGACACACCTTGTCTCTCTGAACCTTGGTTCTTTCGTTTTTCCATCTTTCTAATTTACCCCAGAAATTCATTTTTCCTGTTGAAATTAAGCAGAATCCTCATGGACAGGCCACCCTGTCAGGCCCAGAGAGGCCCACCTACTATGTTAGTTCTCTACTGCTGCTCTAACAGATTACCAAAAACTTAGTAGTTGAAAACAAAACGAATGTGTTACCTGGTAGTTCTGGAGGTCAGAAGTCTGAAACAGTGTTGCTAGTAGGTTGCATCTTTCAGATTCTAGGGAAGAGGTTTCCTTGCTTTTCCGGCTTACACAGACCACCTGTGTTCCTTGGTTCATAACCCCTTCCCCCATCTTCAGAGGCTGCAGTGTAACATCTTCAAATCTCTTTCACTCTGACCCCGTTTTTATTTTTGATTGATTGTTAAGGTCTTGCCCTATGGCCAGGCTGGATTGCAGTGGGGTGATCATGGCTCACTGCAGCCTCAAACTCCCAGGCTCAAGCAATCCTTCCAATGCAGCCTGCCAAGTAAGTAGCTGGGACTATAGGTGAGCTCCACCACACCTGCCTAATTTTTTTTTGTACTTTTTATAGAGATAGGGTCTCCCTATGTTGCCCAGGCTGGTCGCAAACTCTTGGCCTCAAGCAGTCCTCCCACCTTGGCCTCCTAAAGCTCTGGGATTACAGATGTGTACCCCTGCACCTGGTCCCTCCTGCTGCTTTCTTATAAGGACGCTTTTGATGACACGGAGCCCACGGGATCATCCAGGATTCTCTTTCCAGCTCAAGGTTCATAACTAAGTCATGCCTGCAGAGTCCCCACTGCCACGGAAAGTAACAGTCACAGGTTTCAGGGATCAGATGTGGCCATCTTTGGGAGCTGTGATTCTGTCTACCACACTTACTTGCCCAGTTGAGGCCCCATGGCTTGTAACTGGCAGAGCCAGGAATGGAACACCAGACTGTGGAGTTTGTTGTGACTACACCGCCACTGCCGTAGCCACATCCCCGTGAAAATGGCCACTCATGGCCGCTTAGCAAAACGCCAGCTCTCCTCTGCCCACACAGCTGGAGGAGGTAAAGGATCGTGCGGCGGACAGCAGCGTCATCCAGCCCTGCCGATGACTCACTGAGGAAGTGGGCCATGCATCTAGCTCTGTCTTAGTTGCTTGCTTCAAAGAGGATTAAAACCTTTGTTCCAGCAGTGTTTGGGGATTTAACGTTGATAGAAAATACCATTATTTTGCAGGGGAAACAGCCCTAAAGAAGGAAGGTAATCATATAATTATTTTGATTTAATCACTCTTGACTGTAACCCCACGTCTGTCCTACTTTTCAGCAAGCACTCGCAGGCTGCTTCCAGTAGGTTTGCCATGGTGCTGGGCTTACCGAACCAGCCTGCAATGAAGACAAACGACATCTCTGGCTTACAGATAAAGAAACTGAGGCATGGAGAGGGAGGCGAACAGTGGTAATCATTTGCCCAGAGTCAACATCTAATAAATGTAAAAAGCAGGATTTGAACAGCAAGTTCAGGGCCGCCAGCTCCCACCTGGCCCTTTGTAGTGACTTGCTCTGCAGCTCCAGGATGTTCAGACACACACTGTGGGATCTGAATGTAAAAAGGCAGAGACTGAAACACGAACATTCCAGTTCACTCTGAAAAAGGAGAAGAGCCCTGCAGCTTTTGCAACCCCTTCTGAAATTGCTTGCCTGGATTCCCATCGTCAGGGCCCAGCTGAACACCCACCCCTTCTGGGAAGCCCCCACACCCACCTCAGCCCTTCCCTCATTCAAGACATGACCCGAAGAAGGGGCTTGTCAATTCTTCTCAATTCCCACTGCTCCTCTCCCTCTGCTGACCTCTTATCATTGCCAAGACCCTTTCCTTACATTCAAGTATTGCTAGGTTTCCATGGGCATGAACTGTGGAGTCATCTGTCGACTTTTAGAGTCCTTACGGTTTGGAGACCAGGTGCGTGGCTCACGCCTGTAATCCCAGAACTTTGGGAGGCCAAGGTGGGTGGATCATTTGAGGTCAGGAGTTCGAGACCAGCCTGGCCAATGTAGCAAAACCCCATCTTTTCTAAAAATACAAAATAGGCAGGTATGGTGGCAAACGCTTGTAATTCCAGCTGCTTAGGAGGCTGAGGCACGAGAATCACTTGAACTCAGGAGGCAGAAGCTGCAGTGAACTGAAATAGTGCCACTGCACTCCAGCCTGGGTGACAGAGCAAGACTCCATCTGAAGAAAAAAAAAAAAAAGAATCTTTAAAATTTGAAACTATCTTTGAATAAGAACATACATATACATATATTTTTTTTGCTCTGTGCAGATAAGGGGTTGGGAAAGAGAGGGAAGATCTCTGAAGCTGAAAGGAAGCTGTGTGTATCGCTGAAGCTGGGATAGGGCTACTGTCTCCATTACACAAGCAAAAAGACCTCTAAATTCCTACAGATGTGGAAAGCCAATTTGCAGGCTCTCATGTTCTGTCTAGTACATATGGAACCTTCTTGATGCAAAGGAATGGCCTCCCCTTTTCCTGGAGAGCAATCCCAGCACCTGGCTGGATGTGCACACCCTGGCTCGTAGGTCTGTCTCTGGCCAGCTCTGAACCCTGCGTTCTATACTCTGTGAGAGTGACTGTCGATGGAACCTGCTTGTACTGCCTCCAAGGTGACACTTGGAAGACTGGAATAGAATACAACATGGCCTCTCAAAACCATAGTGTCCAGCTTTCCTGGATCACAAAATCAGTTGGGCAGTTCCATCTGCCAGCCCTTCCCCTCTGCCTGTCAGCCATGTTGCAGATGTTATCCAGAACACTAGTGTTGGAGACCAGGCACAGTGGCTCATCCCTGTAATCCACTTTGGGAGGCCAAGGCAGGAGGATTGCTTGGGGCCAGGAGTTTAAGACCAGCCTGGGCAACATAGTGAGACCCCATGTCTATGAAAATAATTTTTTTTGGCAGGGCATCGTGACTCAAGGCCTGCAATCCCAGCACTTTGAGACGCCGAGGTGGGTGGATCACTGGAAGTCAAGAGTTCAAGACCAGCCTGGCCAACATGGTAAAACCCCACCGCTACTGAAAAATACGAAATCAGCTGGGCGTGGTGGTGCATGCCTGTAAGCCCAGTTCCTCAGGAGGCTGAGGCAGGAGAATCACTTGAACCTGGAAGGCGGAGGTTGAAGTGAGCCAAGATCACACTACTGCACTCCAGCCTGGGCAACAGAACGGGACTCAGTCTCAAAAAATATATAATATATATTATATATATATATTTTTAATTATCTCGGCATGGTGGCATGTATCTGTAGTCCAGCTACTCAGGAATTCTGAGGCATGAGATCACTTGAACCCAGGAGTTTGAGGCTGCAGTGAGCTATGATTGTACCACTTGCCTTCCAGCCTGGGGAACAGAGCGACAGAGTGAGACACTCAAAAAAAAAAAAAAAAAAAAAAAAAGCCAGACGCCAGTATATGCTAAACAGCCCAAGATGCCGGCATCCAGAGAGTGTGTATATTCCTCGTGTGGATACTGGAGCTGGGGCCACCTGGTACAGGGACGTCAGGCTCTGTGCCAACCCTCATTCACAGCGACTGCAGGCTGTGGAGCTGGGTATGCCCTTGCTGTAGAGGACCTGAGACACCCGCCAGGCTCTCTTGGAGACACAATTATATCAATAAAAGAAGTTTGCGCTGTATTTATTTTAGGGTGGCTTTTGTTTTAATCAGAATTACTCATAAATTATCGATTAATTACCTTCTGCCGTTCAGTTAAATCCTCTCAGCCACAGAGCCAGCGTCGCTGTGCAATGAATGCCATCCACCGTAATTATAGGGCACTTTGTCAGCATTTAATCAGCGGTACTTATTAATGTGGCATTGATGTGTGGTAGCCACCCCCACGCTATCCATCATGGGTGAGCAGCCAGCACAGATTCGGACACCATTGCTCTCTGTCCCATTAGCCAGCCCCTGGGCTTTCGGGCCAAGCATCATGCTCACTTTTCACTAAATGGACACTCTGTCTCGTCCATTCAATTCCATTTTTATCATTGTCGACTTAAACACTCATAAGCTTTTGAACTTCAGTCCAGAACGGCTGAGCAGGGCCTGACCAGTTCTCCCAGTGAGTGTGAAATCCCAAGGGACTGGTCCGTGATCGGACGTCATGGCATGGCATGCGTGTGTAAGAGAATTTTGTGTTCAACACAGCATATGACCCAGAGAACACAGAAGTGATCTTTTGGTTTTCTTTGGCTTACTATTTCTGGAGATTCTTCTATTCCTGAAAGCTCTTCCAATGAAAGCTCTGTTGTGTTGGCAAAATAGATCTGATGGTGTCCTTTCTCTTGTCTTTGCAGCCTCTATGGCAGACACATGCAGGCCAACCCAGAACCACCAAAGAAGAATAATGACAAATCGAAGAAGATCAGCCGGAAACCCCTGGCAGCCAAGAACAGATAAGGAAGGGGTTGTCATCGGCTGGCCTTCCAGCACCTTCTCTCTCCAACACTTCATTCTCTCTTGCTCTCTCAAATAAACACAATGCGTGTGTGGCCTTTTTTATTTTTCTTTTCACTCTCTAATGCTTCCCACCTTACCTTTTAGATTCTTTTGGTAGGTGGGGAGATTGTTGTAAGGTCTTTAAACCATTTCCATTTATTTCTTTAAAATTACCAAAAGCAGGGAACAAAGCTCTTATTCAACTGCAAATTCCATAGTGGGCTCAGGCTTTTCTTGACTAGACATCACAAGGTTGCTTATTATCAAAAGAATAATTAAAATCATGTAACCATTTAAATGTCACTGTTAACACTTTTCACTCTTTCTGTTGATTCACACAACTCATTATTTTGCTTTATTAAAAATCTTCTTCACCACTGAGATATGTTAATTTAACTTACAAATGATTTTAATAAAATCTTGAGTTTGTATCACATGTTACTTGTCGACCCAGAATAAAAGAACAGTCTGATCTTGGGGTACAACACATTTTCATTTACTTTTCTCCCCCAAAATCATCTTGTCCAATTTTATCGGTTATACATGATAAACTTTTCATGAAAGAAATGCAAAATTAAATCACAGTTCGTTTCTTCTCACATTAATTTGTCAAGTTTTTTTTTTTTTTCTTTGAAGACTTTTTCTAAATCAGGAAGCAGAAAAACAAATCTCTAGGAGATTCTGCCAAAGGATTTTGGAAAGTAGCATTCCTTCGCCGAAGAAATGGTGATTTCTGCCAGGGGCTGGTAGACAAGAACTGTGAAAGGGAGAGAGAAAAAACCTCAACTATGTTTTTTGTCACGGCAGAAAATCTGCTCACATCAAAGCATTCTTCTAAGCGACTTCGATGCCAAGGAAGTTGTGTAAATGTGCACAGGCTACACCACACCTAGGGTAGAAATCACAGTTGCAGAGTCATTGAACAATCAATTGTTTAACATCTGTGAGAGGCAGCTTTCCTTCTTCTCAACAGGGAAACCTATGACAATGAAAATAAATGGAAGCTCAGGTTTTGTGCTCACTGAAAGGGCTGCCAACCCCAGAAGGCCTCCAAAAAAAAAAAAAGGGTGTGTGAAGATGCACTGTCTTTTCAAATGGCCTTAGAGAGGGGGTCTACCCTTCTCTGCTGTGTCCTTTCAACTTCCCAGTTGAGCTCCCAAGACCAGGACGCACTGGGGCGTATAAAAACCCAAAACCAAAATCAAGCAACAAGTTCTGAGTTAATTAGGAAACAGACTTTGCATTTCAATCAGAGAGGCCAGAGAGCAAGGTCTAAACTTCTGGCTTCTAGACAACTTCCTGATAGAACATTTCACTGTGGGAAGGGGCTTCCCCGGGTCCCATCTATCCCTGTTTAGGGATAGAGTTGATAACATTTTTATAGGTGGCATGTTTGCCTCTACCTGAATTTTTTTTAATTGATTTTTGAGCTTTTGAGATTACAGGAGGGAGAACAAGGCCTCTGCTGTTGTGGATAGGAAAGGCTTAACCTAAAATTAAACCAGCAAGGAAGCGTTAGTAAAAATCTAACAATATGAAGGGTTCTTATGAGTGATTTTTTTCAAAAGATGGAAACTCCAGAAACGCACAGGAATGAAATACCTCCCAGAAACATGAAGCAATCATCGAAGACTCACTGGTAGTATTTTTTAAAAGTATACAAATCAAAGCAAAAATAAGCATGCGTAACAATGAGAAATGTGCAAATATTTTTTAAGGCAGTACTAAGTGCAAGAGGAGTAACATGAAATAAACATTCTTTCACAAGGCTACTGGGAATATAAATTTCTCTCCAGAAAGGTTGTAGCAGTTTGACGATAGGTGGCAAAACCTGAAGATTGTGTACTTGGGCACAGAATTTTTATTTCTAGGAATGTATCCTGAGGAAATTATTAAACTGCAATGTTTAGAAATTGTCCGTATAGCATTGTATACACAAGAAAAACAGAGAAAAGCCTGATGCCTGTCAGTGGAAAAGGGGTTCAATGAATTATGGTGTATCTGCATGAGGTTTCCATGACATTAAAAATTGTTGAACAATGGCCACGCACAGTGGCTCATGCCTGTCATCCTAGCACTTTGGGAGGCCAAGGTGGGAAGATTGCCTGAGCTCACGAATTCTAGACCAGCCTGGGTAACACGGTGAAACCCTATCTCTACTAAAATACAAAAAATTAGCCGGGCCTGGCAGCGTGCGCCTGTAGTCCCAGCTACTCTGGAGGCTGAGGCAGGAGAATTGATTGAACCCAGGAGGCAGAGGTTGCAGTGAGCTGAGATTGTGCCACTGCACTCTAGCCTGGTCGAAAAAGCAAGATTCCATTTCCAAGAAAAAAAAATTGTTCAACAATAAGGGCAAAGGGAGAGAATCATAACATCTGATTAAATAGAAAAAGCAAGATTTTGAAAACGACCTATGTAAGGATGGTCCCTGCTGTGTCAAAAGGAAGCTGTGTTTGTAATATGTATGCATAAAAAATTAAATAGAGATGGAACACAATTTTAAGGCAGATAAATTATCTCCGTATTGCGAACTAAGACTTTCTAGAATTTTACACTTACTCATTCTGTACTTAAATTTTTTCTAATGAACACATATACTTTTGTAATCAGAAAATATTAAATACATGTATTTTTCAAAATGAAATTGGTATGTCATGGTATGTTATGCAATCCAGGAAATACATAAGCTCAAGGCATAATATAAAATGTCAGGAGAGTTTTTTCTCTTTTTGTTACCAAAATGGGTTTCACGTCTCTTCCTACAGTTTTTAGTTACTTGATATCTGGATCAGCAAACAAAATATCTGAAGTTTGAAAGGTGGCCCTTTTTTTTTTTTTTTTTTTGTGTTTTGAGATGGAGTCTCACTCTGTCACCCAGGTTGAAATGCAATACCATGATCTCAGCCCACCGCAACCTCCGCCTCCCGGGTTCAAGCGATTCTCTGTCTCAGCCTCCCGAGTAGCTGGGATTCAGGCACCTACTGCCACGCCCAATTAATTTTTGTATTTTTAGTAGAGATGGGGTTTCACCGTGTTAACCAGGCTGGTCTCAAACTCCTGGCCTCAGGTGATCCATCCGCCCACCTCGGCCTCCCAAAGTGCTGAAATGACAGTCATGACCCACTACGCCTGGCCGAAAGGTGGCCTTTTCACAAAGATAATCTAACCTTTTCGCCCAGTGATGAGATCAGCTGTCCCCGTTGATACCTTGCAGTCCGGTCTTCCAAGTGCTAAGAGCCCACGTGGGAACCTGTGCATATATTTTTATTCCTCATTTGAAACTTCTTCCCCAGGGTTTCTCCCCTTTATGTAAAACACTTGCCCACGTGGCTAGGTATCTTAGAGATGTTATGCAAAATACTTTCATGCACATAATCACATATGGTTTGTGCGAGAGCCTTGTGGGATAGGCAAGGCAGGTTATTTGAGAATAAACTGTATAAAGGTTCTCAGATCTAGGAGAGAAGTGTTTCTTTTTATTTGCTGGAGGTGATATAATGTTTATTAGGAGTCTATTTTTTTTTTTTTTTTCAATTAAGGTAGGAGCAAGTAGAAAAAGTGGATGGGCCATTTAGCCACAAAACCACTTCTCTAAGCTTTGTACCACCCCACGTTGGGAAGTACTCCTGTGGGGTAAAGCAACAGGCCCCCAGTCACATCAGGTTCACCCTTTGGAATAGAAGCGCCTTGTACACCACTCTGCAGAAGTGAATCTGCACTTTGATAAACTTAAATATAGAAGAGAAATCTAGTGACTGCATAGAGAACTGACTTGCCCCAATCATTGTGTCCGTATTCACTGAAAACAGAAGTTGCCCGTGTCCATGTTTTATCCTGTACTTTTACTTCCTTCTACAGACTCTACTCAACACTTGTTTGTTGCCTCGAATTCCAAAGTCAAGTCACTAATAGTTCAATTTCTAATAAAGCTTCATAGTCATAATATCCCGTAAGTACCACGTTAGAAAATCCTCTAGGCTCTACCTGTAAAACAACCCGAACTGAAGACTTCGCACCATCTTCTTCCCTGCTGACCCAGGTCACCCTGCCCTCTTGCCTGCTCCACTCTGGTATCCTCTGGTGGGGCTCCTGCTTTTGCACTGAGATCTCCATGCAACAGAGCACATCTTTATATGCTGACATCACATCAGGGCGCTCTTCTGCCCCCAGTCTTCCAGTGAAGTCCCCTTGTCTCTTTCACTCAGAGTGAAAGCCTAGGTTACCCCCACTCCTCCAGGTTCTTCCCCTTCAAGATTTTTGTGCAGTTGATTCTTTTCTAGAATGTTATGCCAAATATGGACCTATAACTCCTTCGCCAACTTCAAATCCTAGTTAAAAAGTCACTTTCTCAACAGAACCTCCCCTGATTACCCTGCTTTAAATTTGCAATTTATTTAGTCAGTCACCTGCCTCCCACCCCCAGTGCACTGGAGGCTCCTCCAGGAAAAGGGTCAGCCAGCTACAGTTCAGAGGCACCCAGACGCCAAACCTGGTCCACGCCTGTTTTTGTAAATAAAGTTGTGGGAACACAGCCATTCCCATTCATTTAGTTAAGGTCTATGGCTGTTTTTTGTTTTTTGTTTTTTTTAAATTTTGGAGAGGGCGTCTCCCTTCGTTGCTCAGGCTGGAATGCAGTAACACAATCTCAGCTCACTGCAACCTCCACCTCCGGGGTTCAAGCAGTTGTTGTGCCTCAGCTTCCCAACTAGGTGGGATTACAGGTGTGCACCACCAGACCCGACTAATTTTTGTATTTTTAATAGAGACAGGGTTTTGCCATGTTAACCAGGCTTGTCTCGAACTCCTAGCCTCAAATGATCCATCTGCCTCAGCCTCCCAAAGTGCCGGGATTACAGGCATGAGCCACCATGCCCAGCCAGTCTGTGGCTGTTTTTATGTGACCACAACAGAGATGACTGACTGACAAAGAGACCCGATGGCTCACAAAGCAAAAGGTTTCTACTATCTGGCCCTTTCCAGAGAAACTTCTGCAGATTTCTCTATCAGCTGTTACATCCCCAGCACTCAGAATGGTGCCCTGTATACAATAGGGGCTCAATAATTATTTAATTGAATAGACTACAAATTGGATAATTGTGATTTGGATGATATAAAGCTAATATTAAGGTAGAGGGAAGGGGAAAAAATCCTAGACATTCCTTTTATATTTTGTCATTCAAGGCTACTTTATCAAAGCTAAATTCTCCTAAGGGAAAAAAACCTGTGAATATTATTACAGGTGAGAGTTTATGCAACCCTGTAAGAGTTCAAACCTTTACGTGAATGTTTGGTTTTCCTTAAAATTATCCAATTGTTTCATACTTGACCCTTTAGCCTACCTCAAACAACCATCAATTTCCTCAGTAACAAAACCAGAAAGGCCTGGCACCCCAATTTACCTGTATGAACCCAGAAGAAGGGTTCGTGTCAAAGGTAAAATCCAAACGGCCCTCGTCAGTGTGAGTCAGTTCAGATGTTTAGAAGCAGCAGAACTGGCAAGTGACAAGTGACAAGTCTCTGTTCTCCGGACGTTTTATGACCTGAAATCAGGCGTTAATCGTGTGTATCTCTCTATTTATAGTATCATGTGATCCTACCATATATGGTGTGTCCTTATTTTTATAATTGATCTTCCCATCAGTAACAGCTTTGGGAGACTCCTGGGCTCTAACATCATGTTTCTGTGAAGACTGCATAAACATGTTGTATATTACCTCTTTCTTACCACATGCTTATTGTATACACAATAGAATGTGGTGATGTGCCACTGTTAAATTTCCCCCTTAATCTATTTTCTTCTACTAATAATAGCACTCATTGATTGAAGCCTGTTCATGTGTCAGCAACTTTGTTTGCTTTCATTCTCACTCAATGGACATCCTCATTTTGCGGGAAATGTGACCTCCGAGCAATTAAGGAACTCCCCGCAGGAGCTCACAGCCAGCAAGTGGCAGAGGAAGGATGCAAAACAACGTGCATTTGACTCTAGAGCTAATGTCCTTTCCTCAATCCCACATCATGCTCTGCTGTCAATCAACACTCCCTTGGCCTATCCAAAGGCAGCAATTTTCCTTCCCCATGACCTCATAAACTGGAGTTTCTGCTTTTGAGCTCCTGAAGTGTTCATTTTATTAACACATTTAAGTTACTGCACGATGACAGCTTTACCTCATTTCTATAAATGACAGACCTTTGGTTTCTGCTGTCTCTGTTTCCCATGCTTGGTCAGGCAACAGCGTCTCTCTGATGGTTCAGTGATGGATCGAGCAAAGCAGATAAGCCTCATTTCTGAGAATAAGTTTGCCCTTTCTCCGTCTCATCCAGAAATTCACTTCCCACACTGTCCTATCAATGAACCATTTTACTCCAAAGGGGATTCCCTCATATGACCCACCCAAAGAGCAGCGCTTCCTGAAATAGGTAGAAAGTGGCTTTGGGTTTCATTTTGAAGCAGGTTTGGGTTGGCATGATCAGATCACCTGGAGACTTTGTTTTTAGTCATTCAGAGACAGGGCTGGGTGAGGTGGCCCAACATCTGTAATCCTAGCACTTGGGGAGACCACGGTGGGAGGATCGCTTGAACTCAGGAGTTAAGAGACCAGCCTGGGCAACATAGTGAAACCCTGTCACTACAAAAAAAAACCCTTTTTTAGCCAGATGTGGTGGTGCATGCCTGTGGTCCCAGCTACTGAGGAAGCTGAGGTGGGAGAATCACCTGAGCCTAGAGATCAAAACTGCAGTGAGCTGTGATCTTGCCACTGCACTCCAGCCTGGGTGACAGGGTGAGACCCTATGAAAGAAGGAAGAGAAGGGGAGGGGAGGGGAAGGAGGGGAAGGAGGGGGGGGAAGGGAGTGAAAGGGGGGGAAGGAAAGGGAAGGACGGGGGAAGGAAAGGGAAGGAGGGGGGAAGGAAAGGGAAGGAAGGGGGAAGGAAAGGGAAGGA
>NW_016804580.1:708458-726384 GCF_001698545.2 Rhinopithecus bieti | reverse complement strand
AGGGAAGGAGGGAAGGGAAGGAGGGGAGGGAAGGGAAGGAGGGGAGGGAAGGGAAGGAGGGGAGGGAAGGAGGGAAGGAGGGGAGGGAAGGGAAGGAGGGAAGGGAAGAAGGGAAGGAGGGGAGGGAAGGGAAGGAGGGCAGGGAAGAAGGGAAGGAAGGAAGGGAAGGAGGGAAGGAAGGGAAGGAGGGAAGGAGGGAAGGAAGGAAAGGAAAAAAAAAAATCAGAGACTGAGGAGAGATCCCATCTCATCCATCCTGATCTCACAGCTGGTGTGGTACCTGAAACCTTGGACATTCAAACATTATTTCATGCATGTTCTGTTTCCACTGGATATTTCTAATGCCCTATTGATGTTTTTCCCTAAGCGTTTATCCTCCCTCTATAAATGGAGAGACCGTGTCCCATAACGGCATATAAGAGTCAGCCAATATCTCTAATAAGTTTTCAGACCCAGCAATTAGGAGTGAATTAAGCAATCAGGGTTGGATAAGAATATAGCATTATCAGAAAAGACTTGTAATTAGAATTGCTCATCTCCAGTTACTTAGGGGATGTGTGAGACCCTCCTTAGAATCGACAAGCCTTCGGTTACATAGCTGACATACACACAGCTCCCTGGAGTTAAGAATTGTGCTGTCCCCCTACATCCACCCCAGGAAGCCTCCCTGTCTGCATTCACAGGACCAACTTTATCTGTCTCTGGAGACACAGTCTTCTGGATACGTCTACTGCCCAGCACACTCTGACACTGCCATTTCCAGTGTACAGATGTTGTCAGCAAAACTGACTCCTTCCTGCCCCGGAAGAAAGCTTTTCCACTGACTAATAGCTGAAAGCAGGGAAAGAAGCGCAATCCATTCATAACTCCCCCAGAGCGCCACCCAGAATAGCCCTGCCACACCGGGTGGACAATCTCGCTGTTTGTGTGGGCTGCTGTATTTGTCATTGTGCAATCAGGATTCTAACAAAGAGCCACTTTTTAACTCACCGTGCACAATGCAGCTGTGAAACCCAGTATTTTCATTAAGGAGGGCTGGGTCTAAGATCCAGACCGTCAACCCATTTAGCAGCTCCAGTGTGAGATGGAGCTTGGCTGTTGCCGGTTAGGATCAGTAACTGGAAGGATTTGAATGAAAGACCATAAAGACACGAGGCCAGGCATGATGGCTCATGTCTGTAATTCCAGCACTTCGGGAGGCCAAGGTGGGAGGATCTCTTGAGGCCAGGAGTTTGAGACCAGTCTGGGCAACATAGGGAGACACTGTCTACAAAAATTTTTTTTGTTTTTTTGTTTTTGAGACACAGTCTTGGTCTGTTACCCAAACTGGGGTACAGTGGGGCGATCTCTGCTCACTACAACCTCTGCCTCCTGGGTTCAAGTGATTCTGCTGCCTCAGCCTCCTGAGTAGCTGGGATTACAGGCATGCGCCACCACACCCAGCTAATTTTTTGTATTTTTAGTAGAGATGGGGTATGGCCATGTTGGCCAGGCTGGTCTTGAACCTCTGACCTCAGGTGATCCATGTGTCTTGGCTCTCCCAAAGTGCTGGGATTACAGGAGTGAGCCGTCACCACACCAGGCCTACAAAAAACATCCTAAAAATTAGGCCTGATGGCAAGCACCTGTAATCCTAGCTACTTGTTTCCTAGGCACACTATATTCAACTACCACCAAAGTGATGGCTTGTATTCTCTAACATTGCTCTTCATCATGAACAGCAATTAGCACAAATTGAGTTCACCATTGCACCAATGTTTAACAAACTATCATAAAATCAGAGCTCTACAAAGACACTAATATGAAATATTTTAAAATAGTCTTTGCAGTTGTAGTTACTGATGTTAACTACATCACTAGGTAGGCTGGGGCTGGAGGATTTTTTGACCTCAGTAGTTCCAAGCTGCAGCAAGCTATGATCACACCACTGCCCTTCAGCCTGGGTAACAGAGCAAGACCCTAGCTCGAAGAAAAAAAAAAAAATGGTATGAGAAAGTAGTTGTTTAAATCTCAGGTGTGTAAAAGATACTGGTATCCCTGCTGGCTGGGAAGACCCCACAGAGAGTTGGTCACACCTGCCTGCCTTGGACAGTGTTCTGGGTTGAACAGTGTCCCCCAAAGATTCACGTCCACCAGAACTATCAGAATGTGACCTTATTTAGAAATAGTCTTTGCAGATACAGTTAGTGATGTTCAAATGAGGTTATTCTGGATTAGAGTGAGCTCTAAATCCAATGACAGTGTCCTTATGAGAAGGCTGTGTGCCAACACAGGGACATGCAGGGAAGAGGGCATGTGATGAAAGAGGCAGAGATTGGAGGGATACAGTAATCAGCCAAGAGAGCCTAGGACGGCCAGAAACAGGAGAAACTGGAAGGGTCCTTCCATCAAGCCTTCAGAGGGATCGTGGTCCTCCTGACACCTTGATTTTTGGACCTCTTACCTCCAGAAATGTAAGATAACACGTTTCTGGAGTTTAAGCCACCACAACATTGGTGGTACTTGGATATAGCGCACCTAGGAAACAAATACAGGCACCCAGAATGAGCTCAGAGCAGATGCTGCGACATGAAACGTTGCCTGCGGTGGTTGTCCCTGTACTGAGAACAGAGAAGCTAGAGCAAACCGGGGCTGTCTGGCTCTGCATTCCGTTGTTGGCAGGCACAGAACTGTGTGTCACCAACTTCCTTGGATGCGGCAAATCAGCCTGGGCAGCGAACCCCCCGGAGTGCCTTAGGGACATTCCCTACCCCAGCCTTGTGTTTCTGGCTCCCCATTTAAGAACCCAAATGGGGCCAGGTGCCATGTCTCACACCTGTAATCCCAGCATTTTGCAAGGCCAAGGCGGGCAGATCACCTGAGGTCAGGTGTTGGTGACCAGCCTGGCCAACATGGCAAAACCCTGTCTCTACTAAAAATACAAAAATCAGCCAGGCATGGTGGCAGACACTTGTAATCTCAAACGCTCGGGAGGCGGAGGCAGAAGTTGTAGTGAGCCAAGATTGTGCCATTGCACTCCTGCCCGGGCAACCGAGGGAGACTGTCTCGGGAAAACAAAACAAAACCAAACCTGAAGGATTCCTGTCTCATCGGGTAGCTTCTGTTGCTAAAATAGAATCTAAGAACAGAATTATCTCTTTTATGGAAAGACAATCTTTTTGGCTATCTCATTAAAGGCCTCTCTTTTCTTTGTAGGAGTTGGGTGACATTCTGTAATCATGTTGATTATCTGATCCAGAGCTCTAAACAAAGACAAGAAGATTCAATATGAAAAGGTGTTTTTTTTCCCCTGAGCTGGCTAAATTATGGGGTTTTTGTTGTTGTTGCCTAGGTAAGGCTTACTCAACACCGTTTTATGAACAGAATGAGAAGCTCTCATCGAATTGCCCCCATGAAAAACTTTCACGATGGGTTTGCAATAAGAGCGATTCATGAATTCATTCATCAAAAGACTATTTGTTGAACATATGTGAAATATATGCTTATATATTCATAGATTATCTCGAGAATGAGATCTAAGCAATGTAAGAGGTTGCATCTGGGGATAGAAAATGAAGACTTATTTTTACTGTATCCCCTTTTTAAAAAAGCATCAGTGTGACAATCGTCATTGTAATAATCATCAATGTGTATGTATATGAAATATTTAGAATAAAATTTGTTTTTAATATGGCAATGGTTTCTCTAAAATACACACACACACACACACACACACACACACATACACATATTTTTTTCGAGATGGAGTCTTGTTCTGTTGCCCAGGCTGGAGTGCAGTGGCACAATCTCGGGTCACTGCAACCTCCATCTCCTGGGTTCAAGTGATTCTCCTGCCTCAGCCTCCCCAGTAGCTGAGAATATAGGGGCACACCACCACGTCCAGCTCATTTTTTATATTTTTAGTACAGACAGGGTTTCACCATGTTGGCCAACCTGGTCTCGAACTCCTGACCTCGTGATCAACCCACTTCTGCCTCCCAAAGTGCTGGGATTACAGGTGTGAGTGACCACACCCAGCCCTCTAAAATATTTTTTAAATAAATACTTATTGGGTGCTCATTACATGTCTATACTGTACTAATTATGGAACACACATACACGTTTTGTTTTGTTTTTTTAACTTTTAGGTGCAGGGGGACATGTGCAGGTTTGTTATATAGGTAAGCTCTTGTCACGGGGTTTGTGATACAAATTATTTCATCACCCAGGTACTAAGCCTAGTACCCATTAGTTATTATTTCTGATCCTCTCCCTCCTCCCACCTCAGGCAGGCCCCAGTGTCTGTGTCTGCGAGTTCTCATCATTTAGCTCCCACTTGTAAGTGAGAATATGCTGGATTTGGTTTTCTGTTCCTGCATTAGTTTGCTAAGAATAATGGCCTCCAGCTCCATCCATGTTTGTGCAAAGGACATGATCTCATTCTTTTTCATGGCTGCGCAAAATTCGATGGTGTGTATGTACCAGGCTTTCTTGATCCAGTCTTCCACTGATGAACATTTAGGTTGATTCCATGTCTTGAGCATACAGTTTTAAATGAAGCAGACACGATCTCTGCCCTTGTGGAACTTAATAGCCTAGTCTAATGGAAGAAACTATAAACTAATATTCACAAAATAATTGCGTCATTCAAAATTGGATGCTTATGTGAAAGAGAAGAATTTGGTACTATAAGAATGAATAATAAAAGGGACCACGTAAGATCAGAGCATCTTGGAAAACTGTTGAGGGAATTAGGAGCCATCTGAAAGAAAGCAGAAGTTAACCAGACAAGAAGGAGGAAGTCAGTGGCATGATGAAGCTCTTGAGCAGAACATGATGAAGCTCTTGAGCAGAACAGGAGCGTAGTCTGTTTCTCTAACTGGAAGAAGGTCAGCGTGGCCAGAGCAGAGTGAAGAGGTAGGAAAGACAAAACAGGGACAAGATCTTACAGGATCTCTATTCATTCAACAAGCATGCACTGGGCACCTACTCCATGCCTCCTGCTGTTCCCAGCACCAGCGACACAGCAGTGAACAGACACAGGGCTATTCCAGCCATCTAATGCAGGTTGGATTTGCTTACAAACCCAAAGGGAACTCACTGAAGGATTTGAAGAAGAGAATCCATATGATCCCATGTAGTTATTTAAAAGACCACTTGGGAGAGGTGGAGAATAGATGTATCAGACTGTCTTGGCAGAGGAGCCCCTGGGTGATGAGCTGTGTCAGGCCATTTTGCTGCATGGAGACCAAGGTGAACAAGACCAGCATTGATTTTACAGGCCTTAAAGAGGAAAACGGCAGCCATTCTATTCCACGCAATGGTATATCCATACCCATTTCCATTCTTGTAGAAAACCAAGAACTGGGAAGATGGCGTTTAATCTGGTTATTGGTTTTGATTGCTAACTTTTTAAAAGGGTAATAAACTTCTTTTCACCATGAAGAGCAATTAGCACAAATTGAGTTCACCAGTGCACCAACATTTAACTGTCAGAAAATCAGAGCTCTACAATGACACTAGTTCGAGTCCAGGCACCAAATCGTCACACGGAATCAGATAATGACATTTCTGTTATAAGACAACTTTTAATTTTGCCATTTTACTCTTCAAGGGCACTAATACAGCCCTCCTAGCTGCTCATTGATTACTTTTTCTACATGATTTCTGACTGCAAGAGAACAGAGATCACCAACTTTATAGAGATCATATGTACACATTATAAAAGAGTTCTTACCACATTTACATTTTTCACATTTTCCCAAGAAATGCTTCCTTGCATATAGTTAGCAACTTATGCCATTATATATGGAGACAAGAGTAGATAGATATAAGTTTCCTACTCAGCCAATTTTGTTTAATCAAAGTTTTGGGGAAAAAAAAAAACTGTCATCATCTTATCCATATCCCCCTCCTCCTCTTATACAAAGAGCATAGTCTGAAAACCGGATGTCAGAGAACCTTGAAGGATGTGCTCAGGCAAGGCTTCCAGAGAACATCTTGTTCAGTCCCTTTATTTGGCTGATGAGAAAATAGAAGCACAGAGACAAGTTGAGTGATCCCAGAAATTCAAGAGTCTCACGGCAGATTAGCGGCAAAATCAAGACAAGAATCTGGACATCCAGACATCATTAAAGAATCATCTCAGTAAAATACCAAAGAAGAATAGAAACAAACCAACAAAAAGTATGCTAATGTGGTCTATCCTCAGAATTTCATTTTTTCTCATTTTCTTTTTGAGACAGGATCTCATTCTGTCACCCAGGCTGGAGTGCAGTGGCATGATCATGGCTCACAATAGCTTTGACCTTCCGAGCCCAAGCGATTTTACCACCTCAGCCTCCCAAGTAGCTGGGACCACCCACAGGCACGCATGAATCAATCAATCAATCTAATATATACATAATATGTATATATATATATACACACACACAAATATATACACACACACAAAAATATATATATATATATATATATGTACCTCACTCTCCTCATCTGAAAAGTGGGAATGACAGTATCTGTAGCTTTTGTCTCTTTTATGAGGAGTTGAGTGATTTAGGAGATTTGCTGTTTGGAGACTGCATGGAGTTACCAACAGCAAAGTGTCAGCAACCTAAGAATGTGGCATAATGGTTATTTTGCCACAGTGCAAAACACTCAGCCCAAGCCCTGGATTTGAAGGCAAACCACCAGGGTCAAGTCAAGCTGACCCAAAGCCCACATGGCAAAAGCCCTGATATCTGGACTGTGATATAACAAAATGTTTATTTGGATAATGTCGGAGACTGACTGAGGTTGGGATGAAAATACAACCCAAAAGATCCAAAACAACCCCCTTTTGTTAATTACCTCACAAAGGCACAGTAAGAGCTTATGCAAAGAGGAGCATATTTTGTTCAGAACCAATGAGAAAGATCCAGTAAACTGAAGGGCTACTGAAACAGAGCTGGTGCTTTCCTACAGCTTTTGAAGACTGCCTGAAGCAGAGAACTATATGTGAGTTAAAAATCCATCTCAATCCCCTCAGCAGACACATATATGTCCAGCAGGTTTCTTGTAGACCATTCCGTTCATTTGGAACTAGATTTCTCTCCCAAGCTAACAAAGAGCCAGAAGATAAAGAAAGAGAACTAACTATCTATTATTTGACCTGGTCTCTGATATGTCCTGGCTCCTTACACATTGTTTCAGCTAAATTCAAATAACTCCAGCATAATATGGCAGTGCTAAGTTGTATGTTTACATATCTCCACCCATTGGTCTTTTTCATTCACCCAGGGTGGGACAAACATTAAACCTGTATGAAATGGACAGCAGCATCCCGTTACATCTTCTCCTCCCCTGCTCTCTCTCACCCCTATAAACCCTCAATCTCCTCTAAAATAAGGATACAAGCCCCAAGCTGCTCTCCCTAAGAGGGAGCTTGAATCCATAAAAAATAAGGAATCCCCAGAATAACTAATTATCTAGAAAGATGTTCAAGGGATAGCCCTTGAGTAGCCTTGTTCATGGGCATCAAAATCTTAGAACTGCCAGAATAACATGGAGGAGGTAGGTGAGGGTAGCAGAAAAATTGTTGTGAAAAATCTGCATGACAATAAAATAATCTGAGTCATTAATAACCAGGATGATGGGAGTCACATTTTCAGTATTATTTGGAGTAAAGGCAAACAATCCTAAATTGCCTTCATCACGTCTTTATTTTGGACATGTAAATTTGGTTAAAGGTTTTTGTTTGTTTTCCAGTCAGATCAATTGAAATCCTCCTCTTAAGGGTGTTCATTCTCCTCCCTCTGGAAATATACAGCCAAGCAGTGGACTTCCGCCCTCTTTTCAACAGAAAAGTTTAACATGGCAGAAGTTTTGAGAATGATGTTGTCTACCATAATTTTATGCTTAGATCTGTGTGTGGCGCAAGAGTTGTTAAGCATCGGTACAGGCTCTAGCTAAATTCCACTGCTTCAAAGGTGCCTAGGGAGTGAGCTCTGAAGCTTGCAGAGTCACAAAAGGGTTCTGCACTGGGTGGAGGGGGTTGACGTTATGGAAGAGTCTGTTATAGATGTGAACCTCTTGCTGTATTTCAAAGGCTGTTTCTTGAAACATTTTAATGTCCTTCCTCAGTTGGAATCATCTGTGTCCAAAATAACAAATGGTCCCCCTGTTTCCCCCCTCCCCCCTGCCCTGTATCTCAGGAGGCTTGCTTTTTTGAAGTAGATGGAAATTGGTGTGGAAATCATGAGGTTCAGAGAAGAATCAAATCAGCCATTCAAAGCTGCCATCAACCCCTGGGCCCCCTCTAAATTGCTATTTCCATGTCACAGAATTTTTTCATTTTAAAACATTCTGAGATATTTTCATGGTGTTGTGGCTAACCATTTTTAGTCGGTTAAAAAAATGCCTTTATCACCTCCCACCAGGAAACTCATGGAACACACTGTTGGAGATGTTAAAACTTTTTTTTTTCATTTTCTCCTTTAAAAATATTAATGGTAAGCATTAAAAAAGAAACAAAAAGTCTTTAATTTGGTTTTCAGACAGCTTAGTTTCAAATTAAAAATTGTTCATATCACCGTGAATCAAGCATCTGTGAGTAATCACCGTGAACCAACCTGATCATTTTTATCCAACAGCAGGGTAGGTGCCAAGTTCTCCATCCCACCGAGTGGGTGTAAAGTGCCAGTGTGCACTGGTGGAAATGGCTCTGGGTTGGAGGGCTCTGAGTTACAAAATTAAAAAGCTTCAGTTCACAAACAGTAAGAGGTCTGGTGGATGAGAAAGACAAAGGAAGAGGAAGGTAGCCAGGAGCTGGGGTAAATGAAGAAGCCAAGACCAGACAGCTTCTCAGCTTGGCATAATGAAGAAGGCTGCAATCCACCTGATGACCAGGAGTCTTTGTTAGGTCTCCTCTCAGTTTCCATCTCTTTCCAGCTCCCAGGGCTCCCTCCCATCCAGTTTCCCTCCAGGCCAGGGGCAGATTGACTGTGGTCCTAAATGACCATCCAGATGATCTTTGTGTTTCCCAAAAGCAGCCGAGAGTGCTCACTCAACTTTTCATAGCTTACAAATCCTTCCTGCATCCAGAAGAGCCTGAAAGTTGGTAAAAGGTATGTTTTGCTTTGGTTGGTGGACTACATAAACCATGGCCAACTTCCAGCCACAGTCTCTCATAGAAGAAAAGGATGGCAACAAGACAAAATGCACTCACAAGCTCCTGGCCATTGGTATTTTCCCCATTGTGGGAAGAAATGCAAATGCATGCAATAGGATTTTCCCCTTTTCTTAAAAGAGCAAGAAAATAAGTGAAATGAAGTCAGAAGGGAAAAGAGTGACAGAAACAAAACCAAGGAAGATAACATAATTATTTATAGAAATAGCTCAGTATATGCACAATTTCCACAACAGCTTTCACCTCCAAGTGGATCAGAAATCCACCCGTAGTCAGAGAAAGGGAATGTGCTACATAGAAAGGAGACCCAGTACACTGAACACTTGGCCAAGTTCTTATTTCCTCACCTATTTTCTCTCTCTGGAAAGATTATTTTAAAATCTTGTGTAAACAGACACGTGAACTAAAGCACACAAATGAGTAGTGCTCTTAGGGTGAATTATGCCTCCCCCAAAATTCGTATGTTGAAGTCCTCAGCACTGGAACTTTATAATGTGACCTTATTTGGAAATACAGTGACTGCAGATATATTTAGTTAAGATAAAGTCATAATGGAATAAGGTGAGCAACTGATCCAATATGACTGATGTTATTTTTTAATGTTATTAAAAAGAGAGACATACAAATAGAGAAGATAATGGGAAGAGACCCAGGGAGATGATGAATCTAAAGCCAAAGAGAGGTTAAGACAGATCCTTCTCAGCCCTCAGAAGGAACTAATCCTGCTGTCACCTTGATCTCAGACTTACAGCCTCCAGAACTATGAGATAATAAATTTTTATTGCTTAAGCCACTCAGTTTTTGAGACTTTTGTATTAATCTGTTCTCACTCTGCTAATAATGACATACCCGAGACTGAGTAATTTACAAAGGAAAGAGGTTTAATTGACTTACAGTTCTGCAAGGCTGGAGAGGCCTCAGGAAACTTACAATCATGGCAAAAACGAAAGCAAACACATCCTTCTTCACATGGTGGCAGCAACAAATGCTGAGCAAAAGGGGAATAGCCTCTTATAAAACCATCTGATCTCATAAGAACTATATGAGAACAGCATGAGTAACCACCTTCATGATTAAATTGTTTCCACCTGGTCCCTCCCACAACATGTAGGGATTATGGGAACTACAATTCAAGATGAGATTTGGGTGGAGATACAGCCAAACCATAACACTTTGTTATGGAAGCTCTAGCAATCCAATAAAAGGAATTTCTTTAGAGCAAGATAGTATCAGATAATATCAAAAGTAAATGAAAGCTAAAATCCATTGAGCAATTTCTAGGTGCCAAAAACTATGCATTGTATATGTATCACTTCTGTTAATCCTCACAGTTTCAATCCTCAGTTGCCTCAGGATTTGATGGCTGGAGCTGTGGCAGCCATTTTTATCCACAAGCGTGAAGACTGAAGCCAACATACTGAACCTATCAGGGTTGAAAGACAGAAAAATCTGAGTCTCTCATGATGACACTGGGCCACTGAATCAAGCAACTCTAGAACCCTCTATATCTTAAGACTTTTTGATGCAAGATAATAATATTTAAGCCACATTTTGTTGGAACTTCTGTTACTTGCAGTCAAGAGCATACCAACTGATACATTTCCCTCCTAGTAAATGTTTTTTACTAACTTTCTCCAAAGGTAAGGGTTATGTTATGCTCATTTTTACATTTCTAGATCCAACCACAGGGACTGTGATATGGAGGCAAATTCAGTCAGTGTTTGTTGAATAAGCCAACAGGTAAATTTCTCCTCAAACAGATGCCAGGGGTGTCTGACAGATGGAGAGATGAAAACTCCATGAATTTAACTGATTTGCTGAAGACCATGCAATAGTTCAATTGACATTGACTATTCAATGACAGGGCGGGGGTCCCATGACCACCTCATTCTCACACTGCACTGCCTCTTTTACCATTTTGTGTAATTATGGAATGTTCTCTGTAATTCTCTAATACTCTCTCTTCATTCTCCTCTCCAATACTTTCAACGTGTACACGATGTGCATACTCCCTACTTGTCCATTGTTTAGAATTTTATTTATTCTGCCTGTGAATACTTTACCCATTTGTATAAGTAAGAGTCTCAAAGCCAGAGAACGTATCTGTGCTGTTATCTCTGTGTAACACCCGATATAGCTCAACTTTAATTTGGCAATAAATAAATCCTCCTGGATGATGATGGTATCTGAAAACATAAAATGAACTCCGCAGAGAAATAATCTTCTCTTCTCAGCCCATATCCTATATCCTCTTCAGGAGGGAATGGTTAAATGAGAAATTAATAGGATTGGAAACATATTGTACCTGTGGACTGAACCACACATATATATATATATTTAAGTTTGTGAGTTTATGACCTTTGTACTTTGTGCAAGTTGTAGTTGTGGAGAAAGTATTCACACTGTTTTGAGGTCATGTCTCCACATTTGGAACTGGTAAATGTGGAATGATTATCTTAAAACGCTGGTCTTTATCTCCAATTGCCAAGCGGTCATTTCTTTTCTTTGAGAGTCTTGCTCTGCCACCCAGACTGGAGTGCAGTGGCGCAATCTCAGCTTACTGCAACCTCTGCCTCCTGGGTTCAAGTAATTCTCCTGCCTCAGCCTCCTGAGTAGCTGGGATTACAGGTGCCTAGTGGTCATTTCTATAGGAATGTCTCATTGCGACCTCTATTTCAACATGGTTATGAAAAAACCCACGATCACCTGTGAATAAAAATTGGTGTTTTACTCCAAATCTTGTCACTTTTATTCCCATTCTTGAGGCCACCAAGAACGAAAATTTATCTACTAATTATTCCCATCTTTTCCCCTCCATATCTAGCCAAGTTCTGTCCTTGTTCCCTATAAAATTCATCTCATCTATTACCACTCCCTTCTGTTTCCCTTACCACCACCTAATTCAGTCCCCTAGCTGCCAAGGACACTGTTATATCTTCCCAATTTGTTTCCTTGAATCCAATCTGTCCCCCATGAAATCAATCCTTTCAGTGCAGGGAAGCCAGCTCCCTTACACATACTCACTCATCAGGACAGTTCCATATTCCAGCTTCACAGTGACCTATTTCTTTTTGTATCTAAATACATTTGTATTTCCAATCCTATCCTAATTCTCCTATGTAACCATATTGTCTACTATTCACTCTTGTAGATTAGTCCTTGTTGATGGATTGGTTTTAGTATATTCCCAAGAAAATCAGGGTTGAAAGAAAAATTCTAGGTCTCTCATGATGACACTGAGTCACTGAATTAACCCACTCTAGAACCATCTTGAGATGTTTTTCTAATATGAGATAATATTATTATTTAAGCCACATTTTGTTGGAACTTCTGTTACTTGCAGTCAAGAGCTTAACGACTGTTACAGGACAACTGATACAGGCCTTGGGAACTGGTATTTCCAAGCCATTCGAGACACAAGAACATACCTATGTGTGTTCAGAAAACCAAAACGCTCTGTTTTGTTTGGTAGAACCAAGTATTTTAAGTTGTAAATATGTTGTTTTGCCCAACAAGGTAAATCATCCTACTCTCTCAGTCTATTTGGGATGTTGATAGAGCCAGGTTCCAGAGAGGAGAATGTTTCTCCTCAGGGACTCATATAGTTTATTATGACTCTAAAATCTATCTACATTCACGAGGGAAACCTTTTAAATATAAAACATACAGCACAAAATTAAAATAAATCTTGGTCTCACCCTCCAGGGATAACCACTGTTAATATTTTGATTTATTCATTCAGTTTTTAAAAATGAATATACAGGGAGGGTGGGAGGAGTAGGAAGGATAAAAAATCTCCATATTGGGTACAACGTATATGACTTGGGTGACGGGTACACTACAATCTCTGACTTCACCAGTCTACAATTGATCCACGGAACCAAAAACCACTTATACCCTTAAAGCTTTTGAAATGAAAAAATTAAAGTGAAAATTAAACAATGAGTACATATAACTGAATATATTCTAAAATGTAAAGAGCATTATATGTTCAAATACTTTGCATTTATTTATTTATTTAGAGACGGAGTCTCACTCTGTTGCCCAGGTTGAAGTGCTGTGGCACAATTTCAGCTCACTGCAACCTCCACCTCCTGGGTTCAAGCGATTCTCCTGCCTCAGCCTCCTGAATAGCTGGAATTACATACCCATGCCACCACACCCGGCCGATTTTCTTATTTTTAGTAGAGATGGGGTTTCATCATGTTGGCCAGGCTTGTCTCGAATCCCTGGCAGCAAGTGATCTGCCTGCCTCGGCCTTCCAAAGTGCTAGGATTACAGGTGTGAGCCACCTCACCTGGTCTACTTTACTTTTATTATTTTTACTTTTTTGAAACAGAGTGTCATTCTGTCCCCTAGGCTGGAGTTCAGTGGTGTGATCACAGCTCATGGCAGCCTCTGCCTCCCAGGCTCAAGCCATCCTCCCACTTCAGCCTCCTGAGTAGCTGGGTCCACAAGTGCGTGCCGCCACGCCTGCTAATTTTTTTTTTGTTTGTTTGTACTTTTATTAGAGATGGGGGTTTTGCCATGTTGCCCATGCTGGCCTTGAACTCGTGAACTCAAAGTGATCCACCTGCCTCGGCCTTCCACAGTGCTGGTATTATAGGCATGAGCCACTGTGCCTGGCCTACTTTACTTTTATTTAAAACACACACACACACATTTTTATTGCAGACATCTAAGAGTACATAAGATGACAAATAAAATATTATCCTCCCACCTTATATTCATCTCATGAATATTTTCCTATAGCGATAACCCCTGTTAACAATTAACCTGTATCTTTCCTGTTTTTTCTATGCATATGCAAATATATCTTTTATTTTACAAAATAGCATACATATTGTTATGCATCATATATGTTTCTACATAATATATTTTGGATAGCTTCCGACATGGTAGAACTCTCTCTTTCTTTTAATTTTACATTGTAATGCCATTGAATAAATGTAGCAAAAGATTCTTAACCAATCTCCAATTATGGCTTGTTGGATTCTTTCTGCTTTTGCTCCGACAATCGCTTTTGCCAAGAAAGTTTCTGTACACACATATTTCAATACTTGAGCAAGTTTTACTGTAAGACAGATCTGAGAAGTGGAAACACTGGGTCAAAAATGTACAATCTAAATTTTGTAACATACTAGCTATCTGCCCTCCAAATGTTTTCTGATTCGCTCTTAAAAATGAATTTATTTGGATCAAAATGGTTGAAAATTACTAGAGTTTTAGTAAAGGATTCACATGCGCAACTACTATTCTTATTTTAATTTTCTTGCAGTATAAGCTCAAAATTATATCCCAAATTGACTTTTTTTAAAAACTGTGCATACATAGGTGTATATATTTATGGGTACATGAGATCTTTTGATCCAGGCATGTAATGTTTAATAATCACACCATGGAAGATGGGGTTCCCATCCCCACAAACATTTGTCCTTTGTGTTATAAATAACCCAATTATACTCTTTCAGTTATTTTTAAATGCACAATTAAATTCTTTTGATTACAGTCTCCCTGTTGTGCTATCAAATACTAAGGTATTATT
This sequence comes from Rhinopithecus bieti, assembly GCF_001698545.2. Taxonomy (NCBI): domain Eukaryota; kingdom Metazoa; phylum Chordata; class Mammalia; order Primates; family Cercopithecidae; genus Rhinopithecus; species Rhinopithecus bieti. The sequence goes on along the minus strand of NW_016804580.1, from coordinate 711,694 downwards.
AATTCTTTCAGGTTTTACTTGTAGCTGTTAACTATCCCCACTTCTCCCTACCCCCTGCTACCCTTCCCAGCCTCTGGTAACTATCTTTCTGCTCTCTTCCAGATTGACTTTTGGTTTTGGGTTGAGTCTATACTTATTCTCTGTGTGAAATCTCTCTCCCACTGAACAGAGTTGGACTGTCTTTGATGTCTGAATAAGTAGGCACCAAGGTTTCCAACAGGAGAAGTAGTACACCTTGGTGACTGTGAAGTCAGACAGATTACATTTGACTCCTACCTTTTTTAATCATTAGCTGTGTGTCCTTGGGGAAATGACATGACCTCTCTTAGTTTGTTTTCTTTTCTGCAAAAATGGAAATGACAAGAATAATTGCTACCTTGTAGGGAGGTTTGGAGAATTAAAACTCGTTCTACAGTGCCTATTACGCAACAGATCTTGTTGGTTGGTTCCTTTTTTTTCTTTTTCTTTTTTTTTTTTTTTTGAGATGGAGTCTCGCTCTGTCACCCAGGCTGGAGTGCGGTGGTGCGATCTCTGCTCACTGCAAGCTCTGCCTCCCAAGTTCACGCCATTCTCCTGCCTCAACCTCCCAAGCAGCTGGGACTACAGGCACCCACCACCACGCCCGGCTAATTTTTTTGTATTTTTAGTAGAGACGGGGTTTCACCGTGTTAGCCAGGATGGTCTCCATCTCCTGACCTCGTGATCCGCCCGCCTCGGCCTCCCAAAGCGCTAGGATTACAGGCGTGAGCCACCGCGCCCGGCCGGTTGTTTTCCTTCTAAGGGTGCAATGGGGATGGCTCAAGCAAGAATGAAGCCTATTACTGAAGATGATCCAAAATGAGATGCCAGAAGGTAGACATCAGACCAAAAAGTCTCACTGTCCACATCAGGCAGGCAATTGGCATTGGTTAACTCTAGAAGACTTTTAAATCATCCTTATCATTTAGTTTCCCTAATAATGACAAATAAAAACAAAGTGGAAAATGAGATGCCTAGATTCCCCTGCAACTAGATTTATCTTAACAGCAAAGGTGGCCAGGCGTGGTGGCTCACGTCTGTAACCCCAACACTTTGGGAGGCTGAGGTGGGTGGATCACAAAGTCAGGAGTTCAAGACCAGCTGGCCAACATGGTGAAACCGCATCTCTCCTCAAAATACAAAAATTAGCCGGGCATGGTGGCGGGTGCCTGTAATCTCAGCTACTTGGGAGGCTGAGTCAGAGAATTGGTTGAACCTGGGAGGCAGAGGTTGCAGTGAGCTGAGATTGCCCCACTGCTCCCCAGCCTGAGCGATAGAGTAAGACTCCATCTCAAAAAGACAAAACCAAACAACAACAAAACAACAACCTAAAGGAGACTTTTCCACAGGTGTCAGTTGACAGAGTTATAAACTTTGCACCTCTAGGATGAATCAGACAAGAAGCACTTTGCAAAGATCAAGGCAGCAAGGAAATGTTGTCATTCTTGCATAAGCGAAGGCTGTGTTATTCTGCTATAACCAGAGCATTTTGCATTTGTGCAACAATTCTTGCTCTTATGGGTACACCAGAGCTCAAGTGTGTCATGAAAAGGTAATGGCAAGAAATTCCACAAAAGAATGAGTGACAGTAATTGGAAGGAATTTGAGCAGAAGGGATATGAAAAAGTAGCTTTTGATTATTCTCTTTTTATAACATAAACGATCATTGGTAACACATCTAATTTGACAGCAGTCCAAGGCCTTAAAAAATATTCCTACGAACCAGTTATAAACTGTGATAATCAATTTCCTGGCGATTATACTGATTAAGGAAATTATTCATCTACTATATTTTTCATCTCAGATATTTTTCAAATGTCACGTGAGTCTCTTAAGCTTAAGAAAACCTTACTCTTAGCCAGTACACACAATAAATGTAAAACTGATGGCACCAATATTATGAATAGTACCTCTTAGGACAAAATCTGATTTGTCTGAAGGCAGATGACATTATAAAGAATAGTCAAGATGTCACTAGAGGGACTTGGTATGCAGCTTGATTTACTTAGCATCTTTGTCACTTTATAGATTGAGATATGATTGATGGTAACATTAATATAGAAAGCATGTTAATATTAGAACAGGCTTTAAGATCCCCTACTAGAAAATTCTCCCCCTCCTCAAATTGATATAATTTGGAATAAAATGCCCTAAGGATGCAATGATTCTTAGTCTTGCTAGCCCCTTGATGTAAGCTTTTTTTTTTTTAGAAAATTAAATCAGTTTTATTGAAGTATACTTTATATACAATAAAATAATATACCCAATTTATACATTTTCGTTAAGTTTTGACAAATGTGCACACCCGTGTAACCATTACCACAATCAAGGTACATTTCATCACCACAAAAGTTCCTTTTTGGTCCTTTCCAGGCAACATCCCCTACTCCTCAGCCCTAGGAAACTGCTAACCTATTTTATGTCACTATGTATATGTGCTGCCGAAGCGAGCACTATTTTATGTCACTATGAATTGGATTTCTCTTTTCTGAGTTTCATATCAATCAATCTTACAGAGTGTAGAATTTTGTGTCTGCTTCCTTTACTCAGCACAATGCTTCTGAGATTCACCCACGTTTCCTGTATCAGCTGTTCATTGTCTTTTCTCGGCTTTTGAGAACATAGCATAACGTGTGTAGACATTCAATTGATGGCAGCCATTTTTGTTTCCAGTTTGGGGCCATTATCAGTGAAGCTGCTTTACCTATTCATAAATAAATCTTTGTCGTGGACATACTTATTTCTCTTGGGTAAACACCTAGGAATAGTATTGCAGGGCAGCAGTCCCCCATCTCTTTTGCACCAGGGCCTGATTTTGTGGAAGACACTTTTTCCACAGACTGTTGCTGGTAGGGATGGTTCTGGGATGAAACTGTTCTACCTCAGATCATCAGGCATTAGATTCTCATACAGAGCATACAACCTAGATCCCAGGCATGCACAGTTCACAATAGGGTTCCACTCCAAGGTGGGTGGATCATCTGAGGCCAGGAGTTCGAGACCAGCCTGGCCAACATGGTGAAACCTCGTCTCTACTAAAAATAAAAAAAATTAGCTGGGCATGGTGGCATGCACCTGTAATCCAAGCTACTTGGGAGGCTGAGGCAGGAGAATCGCTTGAACCTGAGAGGCAGAGGTTGCAGTGAGCCAGGATTGCACACTGCACTCCAGCCTGGGTGACAGAGTGAGACTCTCTCTTTTCAAAAAAAAAAAAAAAA
>NW_016804580.1:704588-708224 GCF_001698545.2 Rhinopithecus bieti | reverse complement strand
GGCTAATTTTTTTGTATTTTAGTAGAGACGGGGTTTCACCGTGTTAGCCAGGATGGTCTCCATCTCCTGACCTCGTGATCCGCCCGCCTCGGCCTCCCAAAGCGCTAGGATTACAGGCGTGAGCCACCGCGCCCGGCCGGTTGTTTTCCTTCTAAGGGTGCAATGGGGATGGCTCAAGCAAGAATGAAGCCTATTACTGAAGATGATCCAAAATGAGATGCCAGAAGGTAGACATCAGACCAAAAGTCTCACTGTCCACATCAGGCAGGCAATTGGCATTGGTTAACTCTAGAAGACTTTTAAATCATCCTTATCATTTAGTTTCCCTAATAATGACAAATAAAACAAAGTGGAAAATGAGATGCCTAGATTCCCCTGCAACTAGATTTATCTTAACAGCAAAGGTGGCCAGGCGTGGTGGCTCACGTCTGTAACCCCAACACTTTGGGAGGCTGAGGTGGGTGGATCACAAAGTCAGGAGTTCAAGACCAGCTGGCCAACATGGTGAAACCGCATCTCTCCTCAAAATACAAAATTAGCCGGGCATGGTGGCGGGTGCCTGTAATCTCAGCTACTTGGGAGGCTGAGTCAGAGAATTGGTTGAACCTGGGAGGCAGAGGTTGCAGTGAGCTGAGATTGCCCCACTGCTCCCCAGCCTGAGCGATAGAGTAAGACTCCATCTCAAAAGACAAAACCAAACAACAACAAAACAACAACCTAAAGGAGACTTTTCCACAGGTGTCAGTTGACAGAGTTATAAACTTTGCACCTCTAGGATGAATCAGACAAGAAGCACTTTGCAAAGATCAAGGCAGCAAGGAAATGTTGTCATTCTTGCATAAGCGAAGGCTGTGTTATTCTGCTATAACCAGAGCATTTTGCATTTGTGCAACAATTCTTGCTCTTATGGGTACACCAGAGCTCAAGTGTGTCATGAAAAGGTAATGGCAAGAAATTCCACAAAAGAATGAGTGACAGTAATTGGAAGGAATTTGAGCAGAAGGGATATGAAAAGTAGCTTTTGATTATTCTCTTTTATAACATAAACGATCATTGGTAACACATCTAATTTGACAGCAGTCCAAGGCCTTAAAAAATATTCCTACGAACCAGTTATAAACTGTGATAATCAATTTCCTGGCGATTATACTGATTAAGGAAATTATTCATCTACTATATTTTCATCTCAGATATTTTCAAATGTCACGTGAGTCTCTTAAGCTTAAGAAAACCTTACTCTTAGCCAGTACACACAATAAATGTAAAACTGATGGCACCAATATTATGAATAGTACCTCTTAGGACAAAATCTGATTTGTCTGAAGGCAGATGACATTATAAAGAATAGTCAAGATGTCACTAGAGGGACTTGGTATGCAGCTTGATTTACTTAGCATCTTTGTCACTTTATAGATTGAGATATGATTGATGGTAACATTAATATAGAAAGCATGTTAATATTAGAACAGGCTTTAAGATCCCCTACTAGAAAATTCTCCCCTCCTCAAATTGATATAATTTGGAATAAAATGCCCTAAGGATGCAATGATTCTTAGTCTTGCTAGCCCCTTGATGTAAGCTTTTTTTTTTTAGAAAATTAAATCAGTTTTATTGAAGTATACTTTATATACAATAAAATAATATACCCAATTTATACATTTTCGTTAAGTTTTGACAAATGTGCACACCCGTGTAACCATTACCACAATCAAGGTACATTTCATCACCACAAAAGTTCCTTTTGGTCCTTTCCAGGCAACATCCCCTACTCCTCAGCCCTAGGAAACTGCTAACCTATTTTATGTCACTATGTATATGTGCTGCCGAAGCGAGCACTATTTTATGTCACTATGAATTGGATTTCTCTTTTCTGAGTTTCATATCAATCAATCTTACAGAGTGTAGAATTTTGTGTCTGCTTCCTTTACTCAGCACAATGCTTCTGAGATTCACCCACGTTTCCTGTATCAGCTGTTCATTGTCTTTTCTCGGCTTTTGAGAACATAGCATAACGTGTGTAGACATTCAATTGATGGCAGCCATTTTGTTTCCAGTTTGGGGCCATTATCAGTGAAGCTGCTTTACCTATTCATAAATAAATCTTTGTCGTGGACATACTTATTTCTCTTGGGTAAACACCTAGGAATAGTATTGCAGGGCAGCAGTCCCCATCTCTTTTGCACCAGGGCCTGATTTTGTGGAAGACACTTTTCCACAGACTGTTGCTGGTAGGGATGGTTCTGGGATGAAACTGTTCTACCTCAGATCATCAGGCATTAGATTCTCATACAGAGCATACAACCTAGATCCCAGGCATGCACAGTTCACAATAGGGTTCCACTCCAAGGTGGGTGGATCATCTGAGGCCAGGAGTTCGAGACCAGCCTGGCCAACATGGTGAAACCTCGTCTCTACTAAAATAAAAAAAATTAGCTGGGCATGGTGGCATGCACCTGTAATCCAAGCTACTTGGGAGGCTGAGGCAGGAGAATCGCTTGAACCTGAGAGGCAGAGGTTGCAGTGAGCCAGGATTGCACACTGCACTCCAGCCTGGGTGACAGAGTGAGACTCTCTCTTTTCAAAAAAAAAAAAAAAATGTATTATGATTCTGCAATCTGTGGCCTGCCTCTTCATTTTCTTAACATTGTCATTTGAAGACGAGAAGTTGTGAATTTTGATGAAAAGAGACACTTTTCAATATCTACTTCTTTGCCTCCTCCACAGCTTTGAACTTGGAATTGGGCTTTTTTGAACACAAAAGTAGAGGCTTAGTTAATCTTTGTTTATTCACAAATTAGAAAAGGCAAAAAAATTCACTCTGAATTGAGAATTCTCTTTTATATATCGTCATTCTTGCTTCAAGTAAATTATGCACAGTTTTAAAATGCAGTCCCATGAGGTCAAAAAATATCACTGCTCCCATTTCATAGAAAAATAACCCGAGGTGTGAAAACCTGAAGCCCATGACCCGAGGTGATGAAAAATGACTGAGGCAGAGCAGGGGATGCAGTGAAACTAATTGGTCACAGTGAAGGGTCTTGGCCGAGCCCTCTGGGGGCTGACGCTTGTGCCTAAACTCACTGAGCTAAGTAATTACAGCGAGGCCGAGCCTGGAGGGATTCGCCCAGGTCTACTGCTGTTGACTCTTCTCGCTTCATTTTCTCTTCTCTTTTTCCACCCTCCTTCCCTCTCTTCTTTCCTTCTCTATTATTTTTTGTCTGCCTTCTGTTCCATATGAACTCCATTCAGCTGTGCTTGGTTCTGCACTTCTTTGTCTCTCCATTTTTCTTCCTCTCTCCTCTCCCTCCCTCATCTCTTTGGCGTGTCTCTCTTCCCCTCACTCCACGTCTCTCTCTGCCTCTTCCCCCTCACTCTTTCCCTCTGTGTCTCTTCCTCCCACTCCACCTCTCTTTGCCTCTCCCCCTTTATCTCTGCCTCCTCCCTCACACTCTTTCCCTCTCTCTGCCTCCCTGCCTCTTTCTGTGTACCCCCCTCACCTCCCTCTGCCTCCTTCCCCAGTCCCCCACTACTCACCTCCCTCTTTGCCTCCCTCCCCATGCCCCACTTCCCTCTCTCTGCCTCCCTCTCCACCCCTACACCTCCCTTTCCTCTGCACCTCCCCCCTTCCCCACCCCT
>NW_016804580.1:679691-704152 GCF_001698545.2 Rhinopithecus bieti | reverse complement strand
CCACCCCCCTCCCTTTCTCTCTCTCTCTCATTCTGTCTGCCTATCTTAAGTGAGGAAATCTCCTTTCGTAACTGATCAAAGCTTGATCTCAATGTTGTACGAGAATATACATGTATGGGTACATCTACGTCCTCTTCTGAGGGTGACAGGACCCAAAGCAATGGCCAGACTCCCCTTCAGCGGCAGATACCAGCCTGGGCTAAAATACTGACTGCTGAGCGGCCGTTCATTGGAACTGAAGAACACATCTCATTTTAGCGGAAACCCCAATATGTTCTGGATTGTTTTCTCTCAAGTTTACTAAAATGATAATTTTCCTATGACTATACCTCTAAAAAAACATCTGTCACCTCTCTAGACTTTAAACATAGTGATTTTCTCATGACAGGACACTTCTCTGCCTCAAACTTGGATGAAGTCCTAAATGTTTCAGGCAGTCTGCAAGGTCCTATCGAATTAGGATCTCTCTCTGCCCTCCCGGCTCATCTCTGAACACTCCCTCATGTTCCACTCTTGGGTTTTTTGTGTGTGTTTCCTTGTTCGTTTGTTTCACACCAAGCCCCTCCCACTTCAGACTATTCCCATGAGAACTCCCAGTTCCGGAAATGCTCTTCTTCCTGTTCAGTTGACTTCCTGCCCCTCACCTCCTTCTTCATAGTAACTAAGAACTATGTTTGTTTACCAAAAATGCAATACGCTTCAAATCAACAAACTCAAGCAATACAGAGCTCAAAATACAATCTTAAAAAAGTCAGTTCACCACTAATTACTATCATTCACATTGAACATTATTTCAAACCTTGTTTATATACACAAATGTATATGTATACATGTTTAAAACACATAGTACATATTAAATACATACACATAAAATACATTTAATATACATTTGTATGTATATACATTTCAATGTCTGTATGTTACATACATATAAAATATGTATATATATTTTATACATGCTTATGTGAGATATATTACTTACACACACATATATACATGTAAAAAGTACTTCATGCTGGGCACAGTGGCTTATGCCTGTAATTCCAATACTTTGGGAGGCTGCGGCAGGCGGATTGCTTGAGCCCAGGAGTTTGAGACCAGCCTGGACAATTTAGTCAGACTTTGTTTCTACAAAAAATTTTTTTTTCGAATTAGCCTGGCATGGTGGTGTACCGCTGTATTCCCTGCACCACTGCACTCCAGCCTGGGTGACAGTGAGACCTTGTCTCAAAAAAAAAAAAAAAAAAAAGCCACGTGCGGTGGTTCATGCCTGTAATACCAGCACTGCGGGAGCCCGAGGCAGGTGAATCACCTGATGTCAGGAGTTCAAGACCAACCTGGCCAACATGACAAAACCCCATCTCAAAAAAATTCAATTGTCTACTGATAAGTTTTTCAGAACGGAACCCTCTGAAAATTACTAATGGTTGTTTTATTTCTATTTTAACAAAGGAGGTAAGGAAAAAAAAAAATCCCAATCCATGTTATACTTTGGAATTAGGAAACAACAAAGCCTTGTAAAAGCAAGCCAGGAACTGTGCACACTCTGTAAGGATGTGTTTACACTTCATAAACAGCTAAAGGGCAGGAGTAAGAATGACTGCTGTGTGGCAAATAAACCCTGTTCTTTATACTTCCCCCAAGTGTTCCTCTTCTGCCTGGCTGCCACCCCCAACCTCTCCAAGCATTTTGTCAATATCCAGTGCGGTTTCCCTCACATGTAGGAAACAAGCAGCCGGGTGCAGGGGCTCACGCCTCTAATCCCAACACTTTGGGAGGCTGAGGAAGGTGGATCACCTGAGGTCAGGATTTCGAAACCAGCCTGGCCAACATGGTGATACCCCATCTCTACTAAAAATACAAAAATTACCTGGTTGTGGTGGTGGGCGCCTGTAATCCCAGCTACTCGGGAAGCTGAGGCAGGAGAATCACTCGAACCTGGGAGGTGGAGTCGCAGTGAGCCAAGACTGCACCACAGCACTCCAGCCTGGGCAACAAGAGTAAAACTCTGTCTCAAAAAAAAAAAAAAAAAAAAAAAAAAAAAGGAAAATCCCCTAAAGTTAAAAAAAACACAGACTAGTAAGTAGACTTATTCTGTTTTATAACAGCTTTCTAGAACTGTACCTGACGAATAATAAACTGCACAAACTCCAAGCATCGGAGGTGGTAAGTTTTGTGCTTGTACATGCCGTGAAACCATCTCCATACTCAGAAGAGTGAACACACCTTCACTACCAAAAGTTTCCTCATGCACTTTTGCAGAATCCTTTCTTTTATCCTTCCCTGCCACCTTTCCCCGAACAGATGTGCTTTCTGTATCTATAAACTATCGATTACTTTGAATTTGTTTAGGGTTTTCTATAAATAGAATCATGTAATACACACTCATTTTGTCTGGTTTATTTCACTCTGACAATTATTTTGAGATTATTTGGTGTACTGTTGCATGCATCAGTAGTTTATTCCTTTTAATTACCATATTTCATTGTACCTATATACCACAATTTATTTGTCATTACCTGTTGATGGACGTGTGGGTTCTTTCCAACTTGGGGCTATTGCAATGATAAATTGAACTTCTTCAAAAATTTAAAGCATCTGCTCTTCAAAATACATTGAGAGGAAAAAAAGACAAGCCACAGACCAGGAGAAAATATTTGCAAAGCACATATCTGATAATGGGTATCTGCGTTATATAAAGACTCCTCAAAACTCAGTAAGTAAACTAACAACCCATTATAACTTTTAAATGATGCATTTTGATTTTAACAGATTGTTGACTCCTTGCTACAAAAGATTAGAAAATTAGCATTCATACTTTCTCCTACAATTTTCCCCTCCTCCTTCTAGTTTTGCAGTTTTATTACTATTTTTATGTTGTCAAGGTTTATAAGGTTTTCATTATGGCCCTAACCACAATTACCATTGTTTCTCCTTAGTCCTTTATCTAAATGGATTCAGTGCTTGCAGTTAGTTCTTCCACTGTATCATCTTAATTACTAAATTTATTTTATTTTATTAATGTTTTTAGAGACAGGGTCTCACTATATTGCCCAGACCAGTCTTGAACTCCTGGGCTCAAGTGATACTCCCACCTTGGCCTCCCAGAGTGCTGAGACTACAGGCGTCAGCCACCACACCTGACCTCATTACTAAATGTAGACTAAATTTAGTAATTAAACAAAAATTTTTAATTTGTATTTATTCATGACCTGCTGGATCTGGTCAGCAAGCAACTTTGTCCAACAAGGGCTCACAGCACTCTGTTCCTTAGGTTCTTGAATGCTTAACATAGCTTTCTATTGCCCTCACTCCTCATGCTTGGTTGTGTCTGTGTACCTTCTGTCAAAACTCAGCCTAAAAAGTTGTAATTTTTTTTTTGAGACAGTCTGGCTCTGTCGCCCAGGCTGGAGTGCAGTGGCCGGATCTCAGCTCACTGCAAGCTCCGCCTCCCGGGTTTACGCCATTCTCCTGCCTCAGCCTCCCGAGTAGCTGGGACTACAGGTGCCCGCCACCTCGCCCGGCTAGTTTTTTGTATTTTTTAGTAGAGACGGGGTTTCACCATATTAGCCAGGATGGTCTCGATCTCCTGACCTCGTGATCCGTCCCTCTCGGCCTCCCAAAGTGCTGGGATTACAGACTTGAGCCACCGGGCCCGGCCAAAAGTTGTAATTTTTAACCCTTTTCCTGTTTGCCCCGAGAATGCTCACTGGCAGTGCTTGCAGCTGCAGCATTTACCCCGAGATAACTTTGCCACAAAACAGCTCACTTTCATTATTACTGTATCGCTCTACTTTATCGACTTTGGAAACCAAAGACATCATTCTATTTATAGCATTCTGGTTTTAGTAGTGGTATTTCCATTTACAAAATATAGTAATTCTCAATTGCTGAAAATGTCAAATTCTAGAAAACGTCGCATTCCTACACATGATGTGAATATGATTCTCTAACAGCCATTGGTCGAAAATTCATTTCATGAATCTGATTTTTCTGAAACAGACAATTCTGATGATTCAGATGGTTGTGATGTTAGTTTTGTTTACAAATAACTCTAAAACAGGCTTTTATTTGTTTTGAGACGGAGATTCACTCTGTTGCTCAGGCTGGAGTGCAGTGGCGTGATCTCAGCTCACTGAAACCTCCGCCTCCTGAGTTCAAGTGATTCTCCTGCCTCAGCCTCCTAAGTAGCTGGGACTACAGGCACCCGCCACCACACCCAACTAGTTTTTGTGTTTTTAGTAGAGACGAGGTTTCACCGTGTTAGCCGGGATGGTCTCAATGTCTTGATCTCGTGATCCGCCCACCTTGGCCTCCTTAAGTGCTGGGATTACAGGCATGAGCCACCCGGCTGGGACAATTTTTTGGTAGAGTCAGGGTTTCACCATGTTGGCCAGGCTGATCTCCCTCAAATGATCCACCCACCTTGGCCCCCCGAAGTGCTTGGATTACAGGCATGAGCCACCATGCCCAGCTATGTTTTTATATTTCATTTTCACATTGAAAATCAGTCAGATTTACTTTAATTTCAGAGTGTGTTTCTGTAAAATTAAATGAGTGTTGGCAGTGAGCTGTACTTTTTCTAAATGCGAAATGGGTAAGTAAGGCTGCATTAGTCCATGCTCGAATTGCTATAAAGAAATGCCTGAGGGCTGGGTGTGGTGGCTTGCACCTGTAATCCCAGCACTTTGGGAGGCTGAGTGGGGGAGTGGTGGGCGGGGATCACTTGAGCTCAGGAGATCAAGACCAGCCTGGGCAACATGGTGAAACCTGTCTCTACTAAAAATACAAAAACAATAAAAATCAATACCCAGGTGTGGTGGTGCATATCTGTGGTTCCAGCCACTCCAGAGGCTAAGGTGGGAGGATCACTTGAACCTGGGAGGCAGTGGTTGCAGTGAGCCAAGCTTGTGCCACTCTACTCCAAGCTGGGTGATAAAATGAGACCCTGTCCCAATTTAAAAAAGAAAAAGAAATGCCTGAGACTGGGAAATGTATTTTAAAAAATAGGTTTAATTGGCCCATGGTTCTACAAAGCTGTACAGGAAGCATGATGCTGACATCTGCTAGGCTTCTGGGGAGGCCTGAGGAAACTCAAAATCAGGGCCGAGGACAAAGGGGGAATGAGCACTTTACATGGCCAGAGCAGGAGCAAGAGGGAACGAGGTGGGAGGTGCCACACACTTTTAAACAACCAAATCTCATGAGAACTCAGCATAGTGAAGACAGCACCAAGGGGGATGGTGTAAAACCATGAGAAACCTCCCCCATGATCAACTATGTCCCACCAGGCCCCAGCTTCAACATTCTGGATTATAATTCAACATGAGATTTGGGTTGGGACACAGATTCAAACCATATCAGAGGCCTTCCATGAGTTTAAGATTCGGCTAATCAACCTGTACCTTACCTCCAACTTACATAAGACTATAACTCATCAATGATTTGGCCACTAAACAAAAAAAAAATTCATGTAAATCATTGATGAGTTATGGTCTTACGTAAATTGTTGTATGTATGTATGTTATTGTATACTTAACAAGTATGGTATACTTAAGTATGTTATGGTATACATCCATATCATGGATGAGTTATGGTCTTATGTAAATATGCTATATGTTGTCATGTTCACATAAATGATTGATGATTATGGTCTTATGTAAGTTGAAAGTTTCTAAAATGTAAATTTTAAGGGTAGAAATTTTGTCTTTCTTGTTTACCACTCTCTCTCAGAACAGTTTGTGGTTCAAAGCTGCTCAATACATTGGCTTATGTATTTAGTATCTATTGTTTGAGGAACTGGAGATACTGTAAATCAAATAGCCAACAACAAAAAATCTCTGTCTTCATGGAGCTTACATTCTGGTAGGGCAAGGCAGAAAATGAACCCATAAACATATATAGTATGTACAGCGTTTTGGAGAAATAATAAATACAATTTCTATATATTAAATATATAGTATGCAGAGTGTTTCAGAGAAAACTAAAGAAAGGTAAAGGGATTATGGTGATGTGAGATGCATACTATTTAAATATGGTGGCCAAGGAAAGCCTTACCTGCAAAGCGACATTTCAGAAAATAGCTCAAGCAGGCAGCATTCACTCAGGACCAGGACGAAGATGATAAGGAATGAAGACAAAGTGTGACTAATACACACGTGAGGAGGAAGAAAGCAAGCTTAGAATGGATAGCTAATCTCTTTCTTATTACAGGAGTCCACCTTCAACTGGGAATTTATTCTGAGCTAAGTGGCAGAAATATAATTTGGATTTTCTGATTCACTTCTTTCCCTCAACCATCCCTGTTACTGACCAAGGAAGTAAAGGATGTCGGGAAGCCCTCAGACCTCTGTGGAATTGCTAGATCTCAGTCACAAATTAGGAACGAAAAGAAACCACCTCTCTAAACCAAGGAATTTTAATGAAATAACTCCCAAAAGGTTAGGAGCTTCTGTTTTCTGTTCATTTCAGAAGAGGCAGGATAGAGAGGATTTATTCATTCTTTCAATAAATTCCTGTTGAGCATCTTGCATGTACCATAAACTGTACAACGTCTAGGGGATACAGTTGTGCACATAGTAGATAAGGGTCTGTCTTCCCCACATCAAGCTTTCAGCTTAGTGATTAATGCTGGAGGGTTACACACTAGATTTACACCACAGAAATGGGCAAGCCCTCCAAATCAGAGCTTCATTTATTATTTGTTGATTTTCCAGGCTTAAAGTGATGGAGAAAATGTTACGTTGCATATAGCACAGAAGCATGAGGCAGTATTCTAGTATTCAAAAATTGTTACCTGAGAGGGTACGAACATCAAAGGGAGAGAAATGGCAGAATAGGAGGCAGGACTTCTCTGCATCTCCCACTTTGATGGACAGAGCAGTGTGTGGAGACCTACATCTTGAACTTTTGCTCCAAGGACTACCACAGGAACATACCGGGAAAGCTAAGAGAATCCACAGACCCTCTGAAGAAGGTGGATTGCTGCTGCAGCCTCCATGGGACAACTGAGGAACTGTGAGTCCGCTTGCTTTTGGAGCTGGGAGACTTGTATCCTGGGGCAAGTTCTCAGCCCTGCTCACTGGCTACCTGGAAATAAACTTGATGCTGTTGGTGGGGCATGGTTGGAAAGAGAGGAGACTGGCCTTTTGGCTGCAGGCTGTTTGAGAGCTGGGTGAGGCCTGTGTGTGGCTACCTGCTTTCCCTCACTTCTTTGGTGACCTGTGTGATGCAGCAGAGACTGCCATAATCCCCCTGGGAACGTAACTCCATTGGCCTGGGAACCACATCCCCATCCCCCACAGCAGCCACAGCAAGCCCTACTCAAGGAGAGTCTGAACTCAGACACACTTATTCCTGCCCCCACCTGATGGTCTTTCTCTACCTCTCCTGCTAGGCAAAGACAAAGGACATAATCTCTTGGGAGCTCTAGGGTCCCCTATACCACCACAACTGATGTGCTTTTGAAAGTGCCAATTCCTGATTGGAGGCCAATACAAAACCAGAACACTTAGCAAAAACACAACCAAGGACCCTCACAGAATCCACTTCACTGCCCTGCTACCTTCACCAGAGTAGGTACTGGTATCCATGCCTTAGAGCCCTGAAGACAGATCAACATCACAGGACTCTTTGCAGATGCTCCCCAGTACCAGCCCAGAGCCCAGTAGCTCTGCTGGGTGGCCAGATCCGAAAGAGAAATAACAATTGCTGCAGTTTGGCTCTCAGAAGCCCCATCCATAAGGGAAAGGGGAGAGCACCACATCAAGGGGGCACTCTGTGGGACAAAATAATCTGAAGTCCCAGATCTTCCCTCTGATATAGTCTACCCAAATGAGAAGGAACCAGGAAAACAATTCTGGTAATATGGCAAAACAAGATTCTTTAACACCACCAAAGATCACACTACCTCACCAGCAGTGGATCCAAACCATCATGAAATCTCTGAATTGCCAGAAAAAGAATTCAGAAGGTCAATTATTAAGCCAATCAAAAAGGCACCAGAGAAAAGTGAAGTCAAACTTAAAGAAATTTTAAAAATGATACAGGATATGCATGGGACTATCTCCAGTGTAACAGCATAAATTTAAAACATCACAACTTCTGGAAAGCAAGGACACACTTAGAGAAATGCAAAAATCATTGGAAAGTCTTAGCAATAGTATGGAACAAGTAGAAGAAAGAACTTCAGAACTCGAAGACAAGGCTTTTGAATTAACCCAATCCAAAAAAGACAAAGAAAAAATAATTTTAAACAATGAACAAAGCCTCCGTAAGTTTGACATTATGTTAAACAACCAAAACCAAAACCTAAGAATTGGTGTTCCCTAGGAAGAAGAAAAATCTAAAAGTTTGGCAAACATATTTGAGAGAAAAATTGAGGAAAACTTCCCTGGCCTTGCTAGAGATCTACACATCCAATATAGGAGAAGCTCAAACAATGCCTGGGAAATTCATCACAAAAAGATCATCAGCTAGGCATATGGTCATCAGGTTACCTAAGGTCAAGAGAAAGAAAAAAGTCTTAAGTACTGTGAGGCAAAAGCATCAGGAACCCATAAAGGAAAACCTGTCAGATTAACAGCAGATTTCTCAGGAGAAATCTTACAAGCTAGAAGGGATGGGGGTCCTATCTTTAGCCTCCTTAAACAAAACAAGTATCAGCCAATAATTTTGTATCCAGCAAAACTACCCTTCATAAAGAAAAGATAGTCTTTTTCAGACAAACAAATGCTGAGAGAATTCGCCACTACCAAGCCAGCACTACAAGAACTACTAAAAGGAGCTCTAAATCTTGAAACAAATCCTTGAAATACACCAAAATAGAATCTCCTTAAAGCATAAATCTCACAGGACCTATAAAAAACACAATGAAAAAAAAAAAAGAAAAAAAGAAACAGGGTATTCAGGCAACAAATAGCACAGTGAATAGAATAGTACCTCGCATCTCAATACTAACATTGAATGTAAATGATCTAAATGCTCCACTTAAAAGATACAGAATGGCAGAATGGGTAAGAACTCACTGACCAAGTATCTGCTGTCTTCAAGAGATTCACCTGACACATAAGGACTCACATAAACTCAAGGTAAATGGGTGGAAAAAGACATTCCGTGCAAATGGACACCAAAATCGACCAGGAGTAGCTATTCTTAGACAAATCTTAAAGGAACAGCAGTTTAAAAAGACAAAGAGGGACATTATATAATGATAAAAGGACTAGTCCAACAGGAAAACATCACAATCCTAAATACATATGCACCTAACACTGCAGCTCCAAAATTTGTGAAACAATTAGTATCAGACCTAAGAAATGAGATAGGCAGCAACACAGTAATAGTGGGGGACTGGAATACTCCACTGACAGCACTGGACAGTCATCAAGACAGAAATTCAACACAGAAACAATGGACTTAAACTATACCCTACAACAAATGAACTAAATAGATATTTACAGAATATTCTACCCAAAGACTGCAGAATATGCTTTCTATTCATCAGCACATGAAACATTCTCCAAGATAGAACATATGATAGGCCACAAAACAAGTCGCAACACATTGTTAAAAATTGAAATTATATCAAGTACTTTCTCAGACCACAGTAGAACAAAATTGGAAATCAACTCCAAAAGATACCCTCAAAACTGTGCAAATACGTGGAAGTTAACCTGCTCCTCAACAATTGTTGGGTCAAAAATGAAATCCAGATGGAAATTAAAAAATTCTTTGAACTGAATAGTGACATAACCTATTAAAACTTCTGGGATACAGCAAAAGCAGCACTAAGAGGAAAGTTCATAGCATTAAATGCGTACATCAAAAAGCCTCAAAGAGCACAAATGAACAATCTAAGGTGACACCTCAGGGAACTAGACAAATAAAAATCAAACTGAAACCCAGCAGAAGAAAAGAAATAACCAAGATCAGAGCAGAACTAAATGAAATTGAAACAAACAAAAAATAATACAAAAGATGAATGAAACAAAAAACGGGTTCTTTGAAAAGATAAATAAAACTGATAGACCATTAGTGAGATTAACCAAGAAAAGAGAGAAGATCCAAATAAGCTTAATTAGAAATGAAATGGGTGATATTTTAACTGATACCACAGAAATACCAAAGATCATTCAAGGCTACTATGAATGTTCACCTTTATGTGCATAAACTAGAAAACCTAGAGGAGATGGATAAATTACTGGAAATATGCAACCCTCCTAGACTAAACCAGGAAGAAATAGAAACTCTGAACAGATCAACAAGCAGTGAGATTGAAATGGTAATTAAAAAGTTACCAACAAAAAAAAAAGCTCAGGACCAGATTCACAGCTGAATTCTATCAGACATTCAAAGAAGAACTGGTACCAATCCTACTGATGCTATTTCAAAAGATACAGAAAGAGAGAACCCTCCCTAAATCTATGAAGCCAGTATAACCCTAATACCAAAAACAGGGAAAGACATAACAAAGAAAGAAAACTACAGACCAATATCCCTGATGAACATAAATGGAAAAAATCTTAACAAAATACTAGCTACCAGAATACAACAGCACATCAAAAAGATAATCTACCATGATCAAGTGTGTTTCATACCAGGGATACAGGGATGGTTTAACATCCACAATAAACGTGATACACCACACAAACAGAATTAAAACAAAATCACATCATCATCTCTGTCAGATGCAGAAAAAGCATTTGAAAAAAGCATTTGACGAAATCCAGCATCCCTTTATGATTAAAACCCTCAGCAAAATTGGCATAGAAGGGACATACTTTAAGGTTATAAAAGGCATCCACGACAAACCGACAGCCAGCATTATACTGAGTTGGGAAAAGTTGAAAGCAACCCCCTGAGAACTGGAACAAGACACGGATGTCCACTCTCACCACTTGGTACTGGAAGTCCTAGCCAGAGCAATCAGACAATAGAAAGAAATAAAGGGCATCCAAATTGGTTAAGAGGAAGTCAAAACGTCACTGTTTGCTTATGACATGATTGTATACCTAGAAAACCCCCAAAGACTCATCCAAAAAGCTCCTAGAACTGGTAAATGAATTCAGCAAAGTTTCAGGATACATTATTAATGTACACAAATCAGTAGCTCTGCTATACACCAACAGTAACCAAGTCAAGAATCAAATCAAGAACTCAACCCCTTTTACAATAGCTGCAACAACAATAAAAATACTTGGGGGAATATACTTAATCAAGGACGTCAAAGACCTCTACAAGGAAAACTACAGAACACTGCTGAAAGAAATCACAGATGATACAAACAAATGGAAACACATCCCATGCTCATGGATGGGTAGAATCAATATTGTGAAAATGACCATACTGCCAAAAGCAATTTACAAATTCAATGTAATTCGTATTAAAATACCACCAGCTTTCTTAGCAGAACTAGAAAAAACAATCCTAACATTCATATGGAACCAAAAAAGAGCCCACATGGCCAAAGCAAGACTAAGCAAAAAACAAAAAAACCCCACCAGATCTGGAGGCATTACATTACCCAACTTTAACTATGCTGTAAGGCCATAATCACCAAAACGCCATGGTACGAGTATAAAAATAGGAATATAGAACAATGGAACAGAATAGAGAACACAGATATAAAGCCAAATACTTACAGTCAACTGATCTCTGACAAAGCAAATCAAAACATAAAATGGGAAAAGGATACCCTATTCAACAAATGGTGCTGGGATAATTGGCAAGCCACATGTAGAATGAAATTGGATTCTCATCTCTCACCCTATACAAGAACCAACTCGAGATAAATCAAAGACTTAAATCTAAGACCTGAAACCATAAAATTCTAGAAGATAACACTGGAAAATCCCTTCTAGAAATTAGCTTAGGCAAAGACTTCATCACCAAGAACCCAGAAGGAAATCCAACAAGAACAAAGATAAATAGATGGAACTTAATTAAACTGCAAAGCTTCTGCACAGTGAAAGACATAATCAGCAAAATAAACAGATAACTCACAGAGTGGGAGAAAATCTTCACAACCTATGCATCTGACAAAGGACTAATGCCCAGAATTTACAAGGAACTCAAATCAGCAAGAACAAAACAATCCCATCAAAAAGTGGGCTGAGGATATGAATAGACAATTCTCAAAAGATCTACAAATGGATGACATGAAAAAATGCTCAACGTCACTAATGATGGGGGAAATGCAAATCAAAACCACAATGAGATACTACCTCACTCCTGCAAGAATGGCCATAATTTAAAAAAATACATGTTGGAGTAGATGTGGTGAAAAGCGAACACTTTTACACTGTTGGTGGAATGTAAACTAGTACAATGTCTATGGGAAACAGCGTGGAGATTCCTTAAAGAACTAAAAGTAAATCTACCATTTGATTCAGCAATCCCACTCCTGGATATCTACCCAGAGGAAAAGAAGTCAATATACAAAAAAGATACTTGCACATGCATATTCATAGCAACACAATTCACACTTGCAAAAATATGGGAGTAGCCCAAATACCCATCAATGAGTGCATAAAGTAAATGTGGTCCATATGTATATGTGCGTGTGTGTGTGTGTGGGGGGGGGGGGAATCTACCATGGCTTAATACACACACACACATGCACACGCACACACCATGGAATACTACTCAGCTCTAAAAAGGAATGAAATAATGGCATTCACAGCAACCTGGATGGACTTGGAAACCATTATTCTAAGTGAAGTAACTCAGGAATAGAAAACCAAACATGGTATGTTCTCACTCATACATGGGAGCTAAGCTATCAGGATGCAAAAACATAAGAATGATACAATGGGCTTTGCTGAGCTGGGGGTAAAGGGTGGGAAGTGGGTGAGGGCTAAAAGACTATACATTGGGTACAGTGTACACTGCTCGGGTGATGGGTGCACCAGAATCTCAGAAATCGCCACTGAAGAACTTATTCATGTAAATGACCACTACCCCTTCCCCCCAAACCACTGAAATTAATAAAAGTTATTACCTAAATCAGCAAAGTAGCCACTCACTTCATTGACAAATGAGTGAAATTGGTATATCCATTTCCTTTGTTGTTTTACTTTCCTTTTTCACTCATTAAGCTGAAGGAAAATATCAACCAACATTTATGTCAGAACTATGCTTTGTCATTCACACAGCATGGCCACAGATACAGGTATTCATCAAATGGCAACATTCTGAACAATCAGTTGGCTCACATTAGAATCCATTGTTTTTTCTGTCCACAGCATCATCATGATCTTGAAATCAAAAGACAGAAGGGCAAATGCTCTGCATTGCTTGTTGGTTTGTAACCAAACGTCTACCATGGCCCAAGGTGAGTAATGGCAGTGGCTGAATATGCAGCAGGGTTAGCAACATTGGGTAAACTGACCAGGATCAATTGTAGAAAGTTTTGGGGACACAGCTGTTTGTATAGCAGATACACACATCCCCACATCAAGCTTCCAGCTTAGTGATTAATGCTAGAGGCTTACACACTGACATTTACACCACAGAAACAGGCAAACCCTCCAAATCAGAGCTGGATTTTTTTTTTTTTTTTTTTTTTTTTGAGACAGAATCTTGCTCTGTTGCCCAGGCAGGGGTGCAGTGGCCGGATTTCAGCTCACTGCAAGCTCCTCAGCCTCCCGAGTAGCTGGGACTACAGGCGCCCGCCACCTCGCCCGGCTAGTTTTTTGTATTTTTTTTAGTAGAGACGCGGTTTCACCATGTTAGCCAGGATGGTCTCGATCTCCTGACCTCGTGATCCACCCATCTCGGCCTCCCAAAGTGCTGGGATTACAGGCTTGAGCCACCACGCCCGGCCCAGGGCTGGATTTTTAAAATTAAATTTTTTTGAGATGGAGTCTGTCACCCAGGCTGGAGTGCAGTGGCATGATCTCTGCTCACTGTAACTTCTACCTCCTAGGTTCAAGCAATTCTCCTGACTCAGCCTCCCTAGTAGCTGGGACTACAGGCATGCACCACGATGCGTGGCTAATTTTTGTATTTTTAGTAGAAACAGGGTTTTGCCATGTTGGCCAGGCTGGTCTCAAACTCCTGACCTCAGGTGACCCACCTGCCTTGGCTTTCCAAAGTGCTGGGATTACAGGCATGAGCCACCGTGCCTGGCCCAGAGCTTAATTATTTGATTTTTTGAGGCTTGAGAGAGTGATGGAGAAAGTGTTAATCATGCCAATTAAACTGAAAACAATTTTTTTTTTTCAACTTGCATCTGAGAAGGTACCTCTACTGAGCCTCCATCATGCAGATTTATTCCTGGCTCCTGACTGTGAGTTCTGCTGCGTTGAATTGTTCTCTCCTTCTGTTTGCATAAGGCTACCATTGGGCTACTGATGGGTGAGGCAACAAGTTACCTCTAACGATCAAGTCAGCACTCATAAAACAGTGTTACCTCTGTGAGAAACAGGGCTCACCTAGGGCACTAATCCACAGCCCAGGCTACTAACTGGCTCTTTAATGCATATTCATACATAAATGTTAGATAAAGAGCTGCAACAGCAGCTCTACTTTTGTGGGTTGAGCCTTTGCATTTGAGCATCCCTTCCTCAACATTTTCCTGCAAACTCCAAGCATAAATGGCATACCATATAAAGGGCAAGAAAGTTTATATTCTGTAACAGTCTAGGAATTCACTCCTTTGAGGAAGTATCTCTACTTTACATCAGAATGTGCCAATGTGACCAAATGAATGGGTTTCTGTATAACTATGGATAAAATATGTTTTCAAATGACCAGGACACTCAGCATACGCTTGTTTTCAGTGCTTGCTAATTCTGGGCTTTGTAGATTTAGGCAAGTGATGCCAAGTACCTATTGAATGCATGAGATAATAGTGAAGGAGGAGGAAGTAGAGTTATTCTTCAGAGTCCCTGGAACTGGATCAGCTCCTGGCTCAGAGGACGAAGGACACAAAGATTTGTGGCGTCATGGATTAGATGGCAAAGCTGGATTTGGGATTCTCAATTAGGTAAATGATCTGTCTAGCAACACGTTTAACCTGTTATACTAAGTGCAAGCAAGCATTTTCCTTTAGCAATTTATTAATGAGCTAAAGCATTAAGTGGCAGAAGACCACTGAATGTGCTTTGGGTCATTGTTTAACTAAAACAAAGTTATATATATATATACACACATATATGTATATATGTGTGTATATATATGTATATATATGTATATATATGTGTATATATACATGTATATGTGTGTATATATACATGTATAAGTGTATATATATACATGTATATATACACACACACAGGTTTATTCATGCACACATATATTAAAATGTCATATATTTGCATGCACGCAAATATAGAGAGATGCATGACTCATGGGATGCTCTTATGGTTGGGATCTAACCAGGAATCAGAAACCATTTGAGTTTTTAAAAAAGGAGTTTAATGCAGAAAGTGAGGTACCCAAGTATAGAACTATGGAGGAATTAAACAGAGGATGGTAAGATGAGCCAGAAATGGGCAACATTGGTGAACAAGAGGGACAGAGGGACGGAGATGGGATTACTGGAGACTGGAGTCAGGAAAAAGATGTGATGAGCTTCTCCTCCATTCCTCCTTCTCCACTTGGTGTTTCTACTTCTCTTATCTTCCTGTAGGCATCTTTCAGTATTTCAAACCATGACATACTGAGAAAGGAGAAGACAGACGGTTGGGAGAGACAGTTTTGACCTGACTGGTCACCTGATACAAGCCAGAACCATCAGGAATCCCCAGTGACTGTCCCGGAGGCCATCCACAGCAGAGGGTTCGGGGGATATCTCCTGGATTCTTCCCCTCAATCTCCCTCAAAGAGGCCCCCAGACATGGGAACCTGGGAAGGAACCTGGGAAGCAGCCTCCCAGAACCAGCCTCTTTGTGTTTGTTTTCTCTCCTATATTTACCTTTGAGAGATGAGGTCTTGTTCTGTTGCCCAGGCTGGAGTGCAGTGGAGTGATAATGGGTCACTGCAGCCTCAGACTCCTGGCTCAAGAGATCCTCCCACCTCAGCCTCCCAAGGAGCTGGGACTACAGGCATGTGCCAACATGCCCAGCTAATTTGTTTCTATTTTTGTAGAGACAGACAGGGGTCTTGCTATGTTGCCCAGGCTGGTCTCAAGCTCCTGGCCTCAAGCAATTCTCCCACCTTGGTCTCCCAAAGCACTAGTATTACAAACCATGAGTCACCACGCCCAGCCCTCATTAACTTTCTATCTGTGTAACAGGTTACTACAAATGTAGAGGCTTAGAACACATTATTACGTCCTATTTCTCTGGGAAGTCAGGCCTGCGTTAGCGGGCCTCCCCTACTCAGATGCTGTATGTTGAAATCAACGTGCTGGGCAGGCTGAGCGGCTTTGCTCTTCTTACACACGCATTCATGCTGTTGGCAGGATTAATCCTCCTGCGGTCATAGGACTGAGTTTCCTGCGGACTTTGGGGTCTAGAGAAGCCTCAAGAGGCCATAAACAGATTCTAGGCACATGGCCCTCCCACAGCACAGAAGCTCACATCTTCAAAGCCTGCAAGAGGTTCTCCCTCTCCAGTCTACTTAGAGTCTGACACAACATAATCAAGGGGGTGACTCTCCCATCATTTTCAGAAAGCCTGACCCTACCAAGGGCAGGATATTATAGAGTACCTTAGGGGTTGGGGATTTTGGAGAGTTAACTTAGAATTCAGCTACCACCGCCCAAGATTCTATGGGAGAAGACAGTAAAAAATCAATCTGGGGGCAACCAGGCCCAAAACCAACAGACGCAAAACCAAAGCAACTTCATTTCCCTTTTATGTAAATTTCCTCAGTGGGGCTGCTTAATTTCTTACTCTGGACATCACGGTTGTCAGGCTTTGTGCCTTCTCTACTCATGCCTAGGTCATAACACACTGTGCCAGTTTACTGATTGGATTGTCCAGTTGGATGTTGGAGTCAACACTTTTTTTTTTTTTGAGACTGAGTCTCACTTTGTTGCCCAGGCTGGGGTGCAGTGGTTCGATCTTGGCTCACTGCAACCTCTGCCTCCTGGGTTCAAGTGATTTTCCTGCCTTAGTCTCCCAAGCAGCTTTACAGGCATGCACCACCATGCCCAGCTAATTCTTGTATTTTTAGTAGAAATGGGGTTTCACAATGTTGGCCAGGCTAGTATTGAACTTCTGACCTCAGGTGATCTACCTCCCTTGGCCTCCCAAACTGCCAGGATTACAGGCATGGGCCCCCACGCCTGTCCCGGTGCCAACACTTTAAGTGATCAAAGGAGATAGTTCTCCTCCTTTTCTTAACTCAGGCCCAGGAAGCTGTCCCTTCACATTGTGTGTGGCCATCTTAGATTGGATTAAGACCATCTTAGACTGGATTAAGGCTGTGATCAGTTTCTGCTATTTCCCTACTTTGCTCTTCTTTTCCTTTCCATGTTGCTCAGTGCAGTTTCCAACGCCTCCACAAAGGGGGAGAGAGAAGTGACAAGCCTCAAAGAGGGGCATGGAGGGTAGGGCAGGAAACTTATTTGACCAGTGCTGTCAAAGCTTGGCTTCATGCTTTCTGGGCCTGGCAGATGTTTAATGCTTCCTTGCTCTTGTAGACATGTGTATGGGTTTCTTGGAGATGTTTCCAGGGTTGGGCATCTCCTACCCACAGTTCCCCTGTATTTGTGTTTTCACACTGCTATAAAGAACTACCTGAGGCCAGGCACCATGGCTCACACCTGTAATCACTAATCCCAGCATTTTGGGGGGCTAAGGTGGATAGATCACTTGAGGCCAGGAGTCTGAGACCAGTCTTGCCAACACGGCAAAACCTTGTATCTACTGAAAATACAAAAATTAGCTGGGTGTGGTGGCGAGTGCCTGTAATCCCAGCTACTTGGGAGGCTGAGGCACAAGAGTCACTTAAACCCTGAAGGGGGAGGTTGCAGTGAGCTGAGACTAGGTAATTTATAAAGAAGAGTTTTAATTGGGTCACAGTTCTGCATGACTGGGGAGACCTCAGGAAACTTACAATCATGGCAGAAGGCACAGGGGAAGCAAGGTGCATCTTACATGGCAGCAGGGCACAGTGAGTGCAAAAGTACAAGTGCCACACTTTTAAACCATCAGATTTCATGAGATCCCACCATCACAAGAACACCAAGGGGGAAACTTCCCCCAGGATCCAATCACCTCCCACCAGGTCCCTCCCCTGACACATGGGGATTACAATCTGAGATGAGATTCTGGTGGGACATAGAGCCAAACCCCATCAACCCCTAGTGAGGGAGAATTCCCTCTGGTCTCTAAAAGGCTCCTTTCTCAGGCTCTGTGAATCTGAACTTCGCCACCATACTCTTTGCAATGAAGTCCCTTCACATTGTGTGTGGCCATCTTAGACTGGATTAAGACCAGCCCATCAGCACCTTCTCACATGATCCATTTCCAGTCTGCAAGAAATCTTGGTGCATCCTTTGCTCCAGCAAACTCTCATGGAGGAGGGAGTCCCCAGCTCAACCGTTCCCCCTTCCACTTGCCAGCCTGCTTTCCACTCTCGGGAGTTGGAGTCAGATACTGGGCCACTGGGCCCCACCATGCCACTCTAACTGTGGGGTCCTGATGGAACCCCACTGGGCTTGAAGTGCAGGGCAGAGCCTCTCCATCTGCTCCTAGGGTGGGTGTGGTAGAAGGGGACACCTAGCACCCTGTTTGCTCCTTTTAGTCCTTCAATGTGGGTAGGGGCTTAAGAATCTCATACTTTTTGGTTTTCTCTTTTAAAAACTTGCAGCTTGGCTTGGCACTCAACTAAGGAATATCATCTATTTTATCTCAGTGCATCAGTTGAAATTTATTTTTTCCAGATAGGGAATGTTAGAACTAAGGGAATCTCCTGATTGCATGAAGAGAACATGCCCACATCTTGAGGGAAATGGATGGATCTTCCAGCCTCTATTTTTTCTCCTATAGTGAAACTGTCCCAGATACAGCCCTAGGGATATCACTTGACATTAGAGACTAAAATCCAACACCACACTCAACAACTTTCCCACCTATGCAGCAATTCTAATAAACTTAATAACTTGGACGACTGTCTGTGAGCATTAGCAAAATCATGTTTCATCAGCAAGCTGTCATAAGCAACTTTAGTTGACTTACAGCTCAAAAAAAAAAAAAATCAACTTCATTTTCCCTGCAGCATTCATGTTACGCCTTGGTGTTTCAAAGATTTCTCACGTCTCAACATTGAAACATCCATCTTGACTAATGGCACAATTATACCCACGGGGTTTTACAAAAGACAAAAATGTGTCCTCATTTTCTATCAGAGTATCTCCTAGAATGTTTCAGTCCAGTACCTTTGAAATACCATGTTTCATCAACTGTATTTATCCCTATGTTGCTGGCAGACCCCTTACAGTTTATCTTCTTGTCTTGCTGATACAATTGCACATGAAGGCATTTTGTCTGTCACTAATTAAGAGGAAAATAGCAAAGTTATATCAGGAGAAGAGAAACAAGTTGTTCACAGAAGAAATAAAAAAGCCTACATAAACTGCACTTACTAAGTGGTTATCACACAATACATGATTTGTTAACCTAGGCACAAATCCCCCTTTCCAAACTTGGATTCTGCCACTGTCCTATACATTTCTTGTCACTCACATTTCGTATTTTCCGCAAATATCAATTTTCAATCAGAGTTCCCCAGGTATAAACACATTTCTCTCTGCTTGGAATGACTTTCTCCCTTGTGGCCTGATATCCAGGGATTAATTCAAATGTCTGTTTCTCATATTTAGGCAGAATTGGTTTTTCTATTCCTTGTAATCCCCTAGAACAGAGGTTGACAAACTACAGTCCTGTGGGTCAAATCCAGCCTACCACCTGTTTTTATAAATAAAGTTTTATTGGAATACAGTCACCTTATTCACTTACATATTGTTTGTGGTTGCTTTCTTACTAGTATGTAGAGTTAAGTGGTTGCATCAGGGACTGTTTGACCCACAAAGCCTAAATATTAATTATGTGGCACTTGACAGAAGAAAATGGCTGACACCTGCTGTGTTAGTCCCTTCTGACATTGCTATAAAGAAATATCTGAGATTGGCAATTTACAAAGAAAAGAGGTTTAGCAGGGACATGAAGGAAGCTGGAAACCATCATCCTTAGCAAACTAACAAAGGAACAGAAAACCAGACACCTCATGTTCTCACTCATAAGTGGGAGTTGAACAATGAGAAGACATGGACACAGGGAAGGGCACATCACACACTGGGGCCTGTTGGGGTGGGTGGTGGGAAGGGGAGGGAGAGCATTAGGACAAATACCTAATGCATGCAGGGCTTAAAACCTAGATGATGGGGTTGATAGGTGCGGCAAACCACCGTGGCATATATATACCTATGTAACAAACCTACATGTTCAGCACATGTATCCCAGAACTTAATGTAAAATAAAAAAAGAAAGAAGAGAGGTTTAATTGGCTCACAGCTCCACAGGCTGTACAGGAAGCATGATGTTGGCATCTGCTCAGCTTCTGGGGAGGCCTCAGGAAACTTACAATCACGGTGGAAGGCAAAGGAGGAGCAGGCAGGTCACATGGCCAGAGCAGCAACAATGGAAGTAGGAGGGAGGTACCACACACGTTTAAACGACCACATCGAGAGAACTCACTATTACAAGGACAGCAGCAAAGGGACGGTGCTAAACCATTCATGAGAAATCCAATCACCTCCCACCACGCCCCACCTCCAACACTGGGGACTACATTTCAACATGAGATCTGGGCAGGGACACACATCCAAATGATATCACTTGCCCTAATACATTGCATATGTACAATAGGACCCTTGTCATCCTGGATGGAAATTGTTTGCTAACTTACAAGTTCACGCCCCGCCGCCCTTAAAGGTGATAGTCCTTCAATGTATACACCATGAAAAACAAGGTGTCTGAAAGTTTCAAGTTTTAGCTCTGCCACTTAGGAGTTATGTGGCCTTGAAAAAACTACGTAATATGTCTGGGCTGCTGGTTTCTCACTTGCAAAATTGGGATAATAATAACCGCAAAGGTTTACTGTGAGGATTAAATGAGATACACCAAAAGTGCTTCAAATACTGTCTGGAACAACAACAAAAAAATGTTAGTGATAAGTAATCTTTTTATCCCACATACCATGGAAGTAGCCCACACTAGTAGAGCGCCTGAAATCTAGTGTCTTCTCCATAAAGTTTCCTGCATTTGTTGGCAGAGTGAATGAAAAGAAAAAAGATATAAATATTCCTGGAAGATTAAAATAATGGAAAATATCCAAAGTCATAGACTGATTCCATGCACAAAGCAGAAGCTTGACTCAACATAAAGGAGGTACAATAAAGCAAAGACGTAAAAATCTTCATAGAACGATGTCTTACTCCATTTGCATTGCTATAAAGAAGTACCTGAGGTGGGGTAATTTATAAAGAAAAGAGGTTTATTTGGCTCATGCTTCTTCAAGCTGTGCAAGCACGGTGCCAGCATCTGTTTGGCTTCTGGTGAGGGTTCAGGAAGCTTAGTGGTAGATGAAGGGGGAGCAGACATGTCACATGGCAAGAGTGGGAGCAAGAGAGAAGCCAAGCTCTTTTAAAGCATCGGTTATTGTGTGAACTAACAGAGTAAAAACTCGCTCATTACCATGAGGAGGGCATCAAGCCATTCATGAGGAATCCACCCCCCCACCAAGACCCAAACACCTCCCACTAGCCCCACCTCCGACACTGGCGATCACATTTCAACATGAGATTTGGAGGGGACGCATAACCAAATCATTTCAAAGGAGAAAAACTGGAAAGCTTTGTTAAAGAATAGAAATCCTCCTTGTGTTACATGGTTAGTTTGTGTCAGATGGAAATCACAGAAATGTAGTAGGAAAGTCTACCCTCCACCACCACCCCCCACTATTCTTTTGAGTTTCAAAGAAGGAAGACAAGACACCAACGTAATCCTCACCTGCAGTTCATGCTAAGTGAGGAGCCTCCCTAAATCCTTACGTACCATGACTTTTTTTTGAGACAGAGCCTCACTCTGTCACCAGGCTGGAGTGCAGTGGCATGATCTCAGCTCACTGCAACCTCCACCTCCCAGGTTCAAGCGATTCTCCTGCCTCAGCCTTGTGAGTAGCTGGGACGACAGGCACATGCCACCATGCCAGCTAATTTTTGTATTTTTAGTAGAGACGGGGTTTCACCATGTTGGCCAGGATGGTCTTGATCTCTTGACCTCGTGATCCGCCCACCCCAGCCACCCCCCATGACTATTGAATTAACCAAATACATGTTATACAAGAAATACCCATAACTTGGCCCCAAAATGGGACTAGATACTCCTCCAGCTTGTGCTATACCCAGGGCCTCACCTGCCCATCTCTTTCCTAAGTCTGCAGGTTCCTATGGTCTTAATTCTGCAGCCTCTCTGCAGAACCCCAAGCCGTAGTGCTGTAGCTCTGTCACTGCTAAGGGGGAACTGTGCTCACTTGCCATGATTAGAAGATCTTTGAAGGTCTTTGGCAGTTTTTATCAAGGCATAAAAGCAATTATTGCAATTAATGCAATTTACCACGTGTTACTCTTCCAGAAAAGCTATTTCAGGGTAGGTTTGCCATCTGTCCCTTTCAGAGTGATAAGCCTTATCATTTAACACTGTCCAGAATCTCAGGGTTTGCATGTAAAACCTCAGGGAATATCCTCAGATAAATCCACTCCAGCATTCTCTGTTGGGCTCTTCCAGGTCTCAGGTTCATAGACAGTCTTTACCTCCAATAACAGAAAGGCTTTTGTGTCTGGGTAGGAAGAAGAAAGAATGTGGTCTCGAAATGGACATTCAGATATTCGTTTCTGCAGAGGGAGCCGTCAACCGGCAGAGGGAGCTTACTTTTTGCTGTCAACAACCCTTCCCTTAACACAACACTGATGCTTGAAGATGTAGTCTACCAACATTGCTTCTGACAACCAGGAAATACAGAGGAAACACCATAACTGGCATATGTTGTTGCACGAGCCGAGGGGAATAGAAGAGTTTCTGCCAAAGAGATCCAAGCTAAACAGGAAGGAAAGGAGACAAAATCACGACTTCTAGTCTATATCGGGTGATTTTTCAAACATAAAAAATAATGGACATCTAAGATCAAAGTCCAACTATCAAAGATCAAGTTAAAATCCACCTGCTATTTTTATTCTTTTGGAAAAAAAAAAAAAAACCACCAAATACTTGATTCCTTTTTAGATGGGCGACTTGGGAAATATGAAGTGGTATAACCCACTTTAAAAAGCATAGTGCCAGCCAAATGGCTGGAAAACTCATACTTTGCTTCTCACCAATCTCCCTCATTCCTCTCTAAAAAATCTGGCTGCAGGGCTGCTAAGTGTATCGTGAAAAGAGAAACAGGGCAGGCTTTCCCCCGTGAAAATAAGACTCACGAAGGCACTGAGAAGCAAACCAGCTTTTCTCCTCGTTCACACATTTGGTAGAAGCTGCCATTTTCCAAGTTTGGCACCTTTTTCCTTTCCAATAACCAAGAAGATTTTATGTATAAAATATTTATATATCTATCAAGTACTGTCTCTATGCTTTTAATGACTAAATGTTTTATAATTCTTAAAATCCCAATGCTTTGGTTTGTACACTATCTTTTTTTTTTTTTTTTTTTTTTTTTTCCTTAAACTGTGAGCCCTGTAGACCTTGGGTTTATGAAAAGTTGGAAAATAAATCAGGCTCTTCAGGATGATCTTTGGAACCCTCTGCACTTGTTTATCAGGAGACAGGCTGTTCCCTTCTTGCCTACCTTCCGATGAGCCCAAGGGACTGGGACAATGGTGTCTGTCTGAGGTGTAATGACAGCGTGTCCTTCTTCAGTGGAAAGGGCAGGGGTGGGACAGAGAGTTATTTTGATTGTTCCTGAAAACTTTCCATTTTTCTCCAATCGTGAGCCAATGCAGTGCTCTCATTTGCTTTTTAAACCATTTTTTCCCCCCAAAAGATACTTCTGTACTAAGGGCTTTTATTTATGTGGTAAGGGAACTAGAGATGTCAGTTTCATTGTCAGTTTCTTAAAAAGATGGTTTTCTTCACAATGTTTGAACAGCCTGTCCACTGTAACGTTTTATATTTGCTATCAGGCATTTGTTGACAAGATATTTAAAAATTTCTACTGGGGTTGGGTGCGGTGGCTCATGCCTGTAATCCCAGCACTTTGCAAGGCCGAGGCGAGAGGATCACCTGAGGCCAGGAGTTCAAGACCAGCCTGGCCAATGTGGTGAAACCCCGTCCCTACTTAAAAATACAAAAAAAAAATTAGCTGAGTGTGGTGGCAGGCACCTGTAATCCCAGCTACTCAGGAGGCTGAGGTGGAAGAACCACTTGAACCTGGGAGGTGGAAGTTGCAGTGAGCTGAGATCACACCACTGCACTCCAGCTTGAGGGACAGAGTGAGACACTGTCTTTAAAAAAAAA
>NW_016804580.1:661187-679301 GCF_001698545.2 Rhinopithecus bieti | reverse complement strand
AAAAAAAAGTTGCATTTAAATTGTTTAAATATTTGAAGCATTCAAATTTTAAGTTACTGAATACTTGAAGTTTTCAAACAAGATTCAGTTTTGCATATCCGATGTGCAGATGAAATTTGCAAAGTAAATAGATATGAAAATAACCAATGAAGAGATTATTGTTGTTCCAGCAATGCCCCACCTCCCTGCTTTTGTTTTCCTCACACTCTTATGCCATTTCAGATTGATGAGCTTTGAAGAACACAGGTGATAACTGCGATTCACGTAAACAGAATATGAAAGCAAGGCACCCCATGTGGTCACAGACAACTCAACCATTCCTTCTGCAAAAGCAGCCACTGACTGGACCAGAGGCTTGTCGGGGGGCCCACAGACAGCCCGAGAGCCACTGGGCACAACCCAGAGAGTCCCACAAAGTGCCCTAGACAGCCTGGCCGTAAACCTGTCCAGTGACCTGACATGGCCTCATACAAAGGACTCTTCCCAAAGTCGCTGTGGTTATGAACTAAACAAAGGAGATGAATTCTCTCTGGAATCAAAGAATACATAAGGGGAGGGTCAGTTAGGACCGCCAGGAGAACTGAGAATCAGGGAAACAAGCAGCCGTACTTAGGAGGGAACATACAGACCAGATGATAAAGCCAGCACAAAGTCTGTCTTTGAACACGCCTCACTTCCTAATGGTTTTTGCTCCAGCCCACGTGTGTTTTTATGCTCTACGCCACTTTGCTTCAGTTGCTCAAGGGAGGCTGTGTTCCTTCTTTCCAAATAATCCTAGCACCACAGGTGAGGTCTACTGTAAATACCTCAGTTTACTCCCTGGAACAGAGAGTGTTGTTATTCTTAAATATCTTGTAAATGTGCTTTTAAACCTGTTGTATTAGTCCGTTTTCACACTGCTATCAACATACTACCCGAGGCTGGGTCATTTACAAAGGAAAGAGGCTGAATTTACTCACAGTTCCACAGGGCTGGGGAGGCCTCGGGAAGCTTACAATCATGACGGACTGGGAGGCAGACACCTTCTTCACAAGGTGGCAAGAGAGAAAAGAAACCCAGCCTAACTGCCATTTATAAAACCATCAGATCCCGTGAGAACGCCCTCACTATAACAAGAACAGCATGGGTGAAACTGCCCCCACTCTCCAATCACCTCAACACCTGGGGATTACAATGTGAGATGAGATTTGGGTGGGGACACAAAGCCAAACCGTATCACCTGTATAGAATAAAGATAACCACTTTTCATTTTCACTTAGTACTCTGTAGACTCAACTTCTGGTAACAGGGTATATTTTTTTTTGCTATACAAACGCTATACACAAGATTAAACAGTTCTCTAGAGAATACAGTTACCTGGTGCCTACCCACCTAGAGAACCAGGTGCCCCTAGAGACTTCTCTAGTGAGAATGGCAAGAAAAAATATGATATTTGTTTGCTTGCAGCTGTTCTTTTTACTTAGGTGATTTCAAAAATAAATTTGGAGGCCAGGTGCAGTGGCTAATGTCTGTAATTCCAGCACTTTGGGAAGCTGGGTGGGAGGATCTCTTGAGGCCAGGAGTTCGAGACCATCCTAGGAAACCTACCTCTACTCTACTCAACCTCATCTCTACTAAAACTTCTTTGTAAAAAATTAGCTGGGCATGGTGGCACATACCTGTAATCCCATTACTCAGTAGGCTGAGGCAGGGGGAACACTTGAGCCCAGGAGGCCAGGGCTGCAGTGAGCTGTGATTGCAACACAGAACTCCAGCCTGGGTGACACAGTGAGGCCCTGTCTTGAACTCCTGACCTCAAGCGATCCTCCCACCTTCGCCTCTCAAAATGCTGGGATTACAGGTGTGAGCCAGCACGCCAGGCCCTCAGCAGGGTTGGCTATAGGTCTTCACAGCTGTTATGAGTTTACTAGGGCTGCCGTAACAAAGTACCACAGACACGGGGGTTTAAACAACAAAAATGGATTGTCTCGTGGTTCTGGAGGCTGAACCCCATAATTCAAGGTGTTTTCTTGACCAGCAGGGCTGGTTTCTTCCAAGGGCAGTGACGGAAACCTGTTCAGGGCCTCTCTGCAGGGCTTGTGCATGTCCATCTTTGGGTTTATTCGGTGTCTTCCCTGTATATGCCTGTGTTTCTATTTCTCCCTTTTATAAAGACACCAGTCATATTGGATTACAGCCCATCCCCACTCCAGTGTGACCTCATCTTCATTACATCTCCAGTGACCCCATTTCCAAATAACTTCACATATTCTGAGATACTGTGGGTTAGGACTTCAGTATAGGATTTTTTTTTTTTTTTTTTTTTTTTTTTTTTTTTGGAGGGGTGGGGAATATAATCCAGCCCGTAACAACAGCTTTTGTGAACCTGGGTCTTCCAAAATTGTACATCAGACCAAGTCAGTCCCATCCTCCACCTACACTAAGATCCCTTCAATGAAAGAGTGAACCCTAATGTAAATTATAGAGTTTATAATAATGTGTCAGTATCGATTCCCCAATTGTAATAAATGTGCCCACTAATGCAAAGATTAACATCTTTAATAATAGGGGAAACTGAGGCAGAGGAACAGGGGAGAAGATACCTGGGAACTCTGTACGCTCTGCTCTATGTTTCTGGAAACCTCAAACCGCTCTTAACAATAGTCTATTAATTTTTTTTTTTTTGAGACGGAGTCTCCCTGTGTCACCCAGGCTGGAGCGCACTGGCGTGATCTCGGCTCACTGCAGCCTCTGCCTCTCGGGTTCAAGCGATTCTCCTGCCTCAGCCTCCTGAGAAGCTGGGATTACAGGTGCACAACACCAAGTCTGGCTAACTTTTGTATTTTTAATAGAGATCAGGTTTTACCATGTCGGCCAGGCTGGTCTGGAACTCCTGACCTCAGGCAATCTGCCCGCCTCAGCCTCCCTGAGTGCTGGGGTTACAGGCGTGAACCACCGTGCCCAGCCCATTTTTTTTTAAAGGAAAAATCCTATGTAAACAGAAAAAAAAGAGCTCTTTGACTGGCTATAATGACCAGAGCCTCCAGGGACCTTGGGGTATTTGCTCCCTTCCTTCTGGTACCCCTCCTCCTGTTCGCTTCACTGTGCGCCAGCCATAGGGACCTTCCTTCTGTTTCTAGAACCTGCCAGTCCTGTTAAAAATCAAGGGCCTTACAGGAAGTTGTTCCCCCATTCTGGAATCTTTTTCTCTCCCCAGATTCTCCAGGTCCCGCTTTACCTGTCAGTCCTCCCAGAGGACAGTGCCCCAGCTCTCATTTTCCTCCCTGAATTTATCATTGCTAGGTTTGATTCCCTCTTCTATTACCTGTTTCTTCCTTTTCTGTCTCTGTGGATTCTTGCTCTCATTGGGCCCCTCTGTCTCCACCAACACCTCCTGGTCTAAGCCACCATCCGACTTGATCCACAGCAACTGCCTTCTCACCGGTTATCAATAAGAAACTAATGAAGGCAGGTGGAAGTCCTTGAAGAGGCGTCCAGCGATTTTGTTCTTTCACTGCAATCTGAATTTCATGCACAAGGATTTGTTTCCTCCCTATTTTCTCCTTGAACAGTGTTGCTGCAAACACACACACACACACACACACACACACACTCAACACCCTTCTTCCCAGAAAGATCTTTGTTTAGCATTTCCGATGGAGCATCTTGGAACTGTTAGGGTAACCACCTAAGTTGATCTCAGCTGGTACAGTTGAGAAAGGTGATCCTGAGAACAGCAAGAATTTATGAGGCAATTTAGAAAGAGATAGATTTAAAAACATTGAGTGTTCCTGGTAGATTTGGGAGCACAGGTGTACTATCTTTGATTTGGAAAGAATTGCAAAGAAATGCTGTCCAACACGGAACATGAGCTGATGTGTGGGAACAGCTCCTACATTACTGTGGAGCAAGTGGGCTTTAATAGGTAATTGGAGAGGTAGAGGAGGAGGGCAGGGTTTTTATGCTTTGTTTTCTGAAGGAAATCACCCCTATGTCTCAAAATATGATCACAAGGATGAGTGAGTTAATGGTTTTGTTTTGGTTTTTGTTTGATGTTTGTTTTGTTTGGGGTTTTGTTGCTGTTTTTTCAAACAGCAGAAACAAACTCAAACCAGTTTAAGCAAAGAAGTGGGGGTTGACGGCAGGGACTCAGGAGCATCGAGTGGAAAAAAAGGGCAGAGATGGACACTGGCTCCAGGAAGCTCCCAAGCCGACTCCCCTCTGCCCGACTGCCTAGTCCTCTTTCTCTGTGAACTGCCTTCATTGCTCTGTTCCACAAGGTAGGCATCTGCTGCCCCTTTTCCATTGCCTAAATATAAAAATGTAAGTCTTACAGCCAGAAGAGGATGCCGTGAGTCTCTTGGTCTCAGTCCAAGTTCCTGGAAGAAGTAAGCTGCACGGTACAGTGTCCATCTGTGGTCCAGTCTACTATAGCCAAGATGAGGGGTGTGCAGAGACTCATGGTACAAACACTCCTACTTTCCCTCCGTGCTTTGCACACTGTGGAGGAGAAATGAAGAGACAGGGAAGTGAGATGATCCTCAGAGAAGGGAGCTGCTGGAGGCTCAATTAATATTCCCCAAGAGCCCCACAGAATGGGTATATGTGTCATTCATTCATTAAAAATTTACTGAACCACTACTACAAGTGGGCAGAATTTCAGGCCTTAGGGACAACTCTCCCCTTTAGAAGCTGGGATGCTAGCTGGGAATCAAAATATTGCATGCATGAGATTGTCAGGAAACATGTACATAGGACCTTATTTAGGAAAATATTCACTGAGTGTCTGCCATTTGCAAGATACTGCAGGGTGTTAGGGAGCAAGAGTACTAAGAACTAGCACCCTTCCTCCTTGCCCAAGTTCTAAGCCAATTGAGAAATGAGATAAAGCCAATAGAGACCAAAGCACTACCTCTGTGGCCAACAAAGGCTAGGTTGGATGTTGTAGTTTACAGAGGCAGGCAGATGGGCTTCCTTTTCTAAACCCCAGAATGAGGCAGGGATGGGCAGAGCCAGGCACATATGGACAGGCAGAGCTGGGCACAAAGAATGGTCTTCCGAAACCCATTCACTGAGCACTTTCTGCCTGCCAGGCATTGCTCTAGATAAGGAGACACTGCAGTGAACAAAACTATGTTACGGCCCTTCTGAACTTAATTTCTAGTGAGGGATTATAGACCCCCCTTCAAAAAA
Organism: Rhinopithecus bieti; assembly: GCF_001698545.2. NCBI lineage: Eukaryota > Metazoa > Chordata > Mammalia > Primates > Cercopithecidae > Rhinopithecus > Rhinopithecus bieti. The sequence continues at coordinate 674,129 of NW_016804580.1, read as the reverse complement.
AAAAAGTTAGATAGTGGTATATACAGCTGTGTTACTTTGCTCAGGCTGCCATAGCAAAGTAATATGGACTGGGTAACTTGAACAACAGAAATGAATTTTCTCAGCTGGGCGCAGTGGCTCATGTCTGTAATCCCAGCACTTTCGGAGGCCAAGGTGGGTGGATCCCTTGAGGTCAGAAGTTGGAGACCAACCTGGGCAACACGGCAAAACCTCATCTCTACTAAAAATACAAAAATTCGCTGGCCATGGTGGCATGAGCCAGTAATTCCAGCTACTGGGGAGGCTGAGGCACAAGAATTACCTGAACCTGGGAGTCAGAGGTTGCAGTGAGCCAAGATCGCGCCACTGTTACTCCAGCCTGGGCGATCGCAGACAAGTGAGGGAATACCCGTCTCAAATAAAAATAATAAATAAAGAAAAGTAAGAGTTAATGCCTATGGCCGTCATTTTCTCTTAGCTCTGGAGGCTGGAAGTCGAAGATCAAGGTGCTGGCAGGGTTGGGTTCTTCTGAGAGTCACGAAGGAAGGTCTGTTTCAGGGCTCTCTTCCTGGCATGTAGATAGTCTTATCATTGCGTCTTCACACGGCCTCTCCTCTGTGCATGTGTATGTGTGCTAATCGCCTCTTTCTTATAAGGACACCAGTCATACCAGATCAGGGCCCACAAGAATGACCTCATTTTAATTTAAAGATCACCTCTCTAAAGACCCTATGGTCAACAAAGTCTAGGTTGGAGAATGGAGTTTTTAGCTGCAGGCAGATGGGCTTCCTTTACTAAACCCTAGAAGGAGGCAGGGATGGGCAGAGCTGGGCACATAGAATGGTGTGCCAAATATAGTCTAAAGACCCTATCTCTTTACTTCCAAGACTGGGCTATAGAAAAATAATAATAACTAAAATAAAAAATAAAAATAAATAAGAAAAGACCCTCTCACCACCTCACCTCCCTTCTGGAGGCTGTAAGTCTGAGATTGAGGTGTCTGCGGGTTGCTTTCTTGTAAAGACCCTGTCCCTGGCTTGCAGACAGGCACCTTCTCCCTGTGTCTTCACACGGTTTTCCCTCTGTGTGTGTCTGGGTCCTAATCTCCTCTTCTTAGGAGGGTACCCGTATGACCGTATTTGACCCTAATTACCTCTCTAAAGACCCTTTCTACAAATACAATCACATCCTGAGCTAACTAGAGGTTGGGACCTCAACATACAAATTTGTGGTGAGGAGGTACAATTCAGCCCATAACATCATAAAGAAAAAGAAAGCAGTGTTACAGGATTTTGGCTGATGGAGCACTATTTCACACAGAATGACCAGGGAAGACATTTCTGAGAAAGTAACATTTGAATAAAAGCTTTCTTTTTAGTTGAGTGCAGTGGCTCACGCCTGTAATCCCTACACTTTGAGAGGCCGAGGTGGGAGGATTGCTTGAGACCAGGAGTTTGAGACCAGCCTGGGCAACATAGCAAGACCCTGTCTCTACAAACAATAATAAATGAATGAATGAATGAAAAGTTTTCTTGTGATGAATAAGTGCCTTGAGACCTGGAGCTCTTGGAGGCATTCTAGATGAGTAGCATAAACAAGAACCTGGGCCTTGACATGTGTGAGAAATGTTGTGGAAAGTAAGAAAATAGATCTGGGGGTCATAGAAGGTTTTGTTCAGTTTTGTTTTCAGTAGCAACAGAAATTAATGTCTTATGTAGGGTGATATCTAAAGTCATAGCATTAGAAATTACAGTCAGAAATCAAAGACTAAATAAAGTCATATAGGTAGCTGATAAAGAACAATTAATGAGAAGTTAGGGATTTGGGATTAATCTTGAGACAACCGGGTTGAGAGAGTCCTTTGAAGTTTCAGGGAAATGGGAGGAATCATGAACATGGTCTCACAGGTAGAAGAATCTGAACTTGGTACATAGAATGAATGAGAATTGGGATAAACTAAAAGGCCAAGTGACTGTGCAGGAAGCTATTCTGAGGCCCCGTGTACGTGGTCATAAAGGGCTGCCTTAAATTGCAATTGTAGCAGGAGAAATACAAAATTGGAGATGATTTCAAAGGAAGAATGGACTGAGTCAAAACTGGCATTGAAATCTCTTAGTTACATGAACTAAGTCACACTCATTAAACTCCCTGGAAATGGTAACCTAGAAAGGAGCTATGCCATATCTACAGCTCATCTGATGCCACAATTAAAATGCATGAGGCACAGCCACACTCAGATTGGAAAATGCTGAACAGGTCTCTGGTCTCAGGAGATTGCAAGTTCCAGGCCATGCTGTGACTGGAATTTTCATCATTCCTTCTTCTCTCAGGTATATTCACACCTAACACCATTTGTTAACAGCTAAATTGTGTCTCTCCCAAATGTGTACATTGAAGCCCTAACCCCCAGTACCTGAAAATGTGACTGTTTTTGGAGATATGGTCTTTAAAGAGGCAATTCAAGTAAAAATGAGGTCATATGGGTACCCTTCTAAGAAGAGATCAGGACACAGACATGCACAGATGGAAAACCACGTGAAGGAAGACACGGGGAGAAGATGGACATCTACAAGCGCAGGAGATGGGCCTTAGAATAAACCAAGCTGCTGACACCTCAGCCTCAGACTTACAGTCTCCAGAACAGTGAGAAAATTAATTTCTGGAGTGAAGCCACCCAGTCTGTGATACTTTGTTAAGGCAGCCCAAACAAAAGAATACACCATTCATGCTCACTTCCGAGCATGCCGGGGGCTTCCAGGAACCTTTCCTGATCCTCTTTTCCAGTGATTTGGCTCACGGCCAATACATAGCCTCATTGCTTCCTCTTAAATCCATTTTCTCTTGTTCTGTCCTTTAATAGAGAAAATGAATTCATATCATCCTCATCATACTGCATCATCTAACACATAACCACTGGTCACTTATGGTTATTTCTTTCTTTATTTTAGACGGAGTTTCGCTCTGGTTGCCCAGGCTGGAGTGCAGTAGTGCAATCTTGGCTCACTGCAACCTCCACCTCCGGGGTTCAAGTGATTCTCCTGCCTCAGCCTCCCCAGTAGCTGGGATTATAGGAGTGTGCCACCATGCCTGTCTAATTTTTGCATTTTTTGTAGAGACGGGGTTTCACCATGTTGCCCAGACTGGTCTCAAACTCCTGACCTCAAGTGATCCACCTGCCTTGGCCTCCCAAAGTGCTGGGACTACAGGCATGAACCACTGTGCCTGGCCCACTTATGGTTATTTAAATCCAATTTAATTAACATGAAATACAATATAAAATTCAGATTCTTTCTTGCAGTAGCTACATTTTAAGTGTTCAATAGCCACATGTGACCAGTGGGTAACTTATTGGACAGCATATATAGAAGATTTCCCCTATCGTAGAAAGTTCTCTTGGACATGCTATAGGAGAAAGCTTAAATCCCCTCTTTTAGAGCCCCAACCTGGTTGTATTTGTTAAGGTTCTTTCAGTTGTAAGCAACATAAACCTGCTCAAGGTAGATTTTTCTTCTTTTTTTTAAGGTGGAATAGGAAGGTACTGGTGGGCCTTATTGGGAGATATAAATACCCCACGAGATCAAAAGGACAGCTGGGAAGAACCAAGGGCAGCTCTGATGAGTTTGACAGCAGGCTTTTGTGGCCTTTCCTCTATGGAGCTGCCAGTGGTCTTCAGTTTCCATGTCTTTTTTTTTTTTTCTGAGAGAGTCTCACTCACTCCGCCGCCCAGGATGGAGTGCAGTGGCGCGATCTCGGCTCACTGCAACCTCCACCTCCTAGGCTTAAGCGATTTTCTTGCCTCAGCCTCCCTAGTAGCTGGGACTACAGGCGCCCGCCACCATGCCTGGCTAATTTTTGTGTTTTCAGTGGAGATGGGATTTTGCCATGTTGGCCAGGCTGGTCTAGAACTCCTGACCTCACGAGATCCGCCCACCTCGGCCTCCCAAAGTGCTGGAATTATAGGCATGAGCCACTGCACCTGGCTAAGTTTCCATGTCTTTTTTGTGTGTGTGTGTGAGACAGAGTCTCACTCACTCCGTCGCCCAGGCTGGAGTGCAGTGGCGCGATCTCGGCTCACTGCAACCTCCACCTCCTAGGTTCAAGCAATTTTTTTGCCTCAGCCTCCCCAGTAGCTGGGACTACAGGCGCCCGCCACCACGCTTGGCTAATTTTTGTGTTTTCAGTAGAGACAGGGTTTTGCCATGTTGGCCAGGCTGATCTAGAGCTCCTGACCTCACATGATCCACCCGCCTTATCTCCCAAAGTGCTGGAATTATAGGCGTGAGCCACTGCAGCTGGCTAAGTTTCCATGTCTTTTTGTTCCAAGTCTCAAAAATCAGGAAAGAGAACCTGATCGGCCCACGTCGGGACAAGGGTTCACTTGGTCAAATGTGGCTGGTGAAAATGGGGCAACTGGGTCTTCAAGAACAGAGGACAACATGGTTACCGGTCGCCCATCCCAGTGTCTTCCCAATGAACCTGGAGAACAAGGAGTCGCTCTGAGTGGGGCCACGACCTCCACAAGGATCCAGGGTACTGGATGAAGGTGTCCCTTTAGTGGCTGATCTAGACCCTTCATTGTACCATAAGAACTGCAAATGCTTTGATCTTAGCTTTACACAAACATGCTATTTCTTTTTACTCGTTTGGAAAAAAACACTTATTGTGGCCTTACTTGGTGCACAGGTGCTTGTATAGATGTTCTGGGACATATAAAAGGGAAGAAGATATGTTTTGTTGCAAATATATCCAACCCCTGAATACAGACTTTTTCTATCCAAAACGGAATAATTTGAGAACTGAAAGGAAGCTGGCTTCTTTGCTGATTCTTTCTTTAACAGACTTAAGAAATATTTTTATGATTTTGCTGCTTCATCATTATGAAAAACGAAATAAAACAAAGAGCGCTTGAACCTGAGGCCCTCCCTTCGAAGAATTCCATGTACTTGAACAAGGTCTTATTGCCAGAATCAGCAATGGCATTTATGTTATCCTCCCATAGCCCCAAATCTTCTGTTACTGAGAAAATCCTATCATTTTCACTTTCATGAATAGTTCATCCAAAAGATTTTCCAACTCCAATCGTGTACATTTTATTTAAGTCCATGAAGATATCCTCAATCATCCCACTATCTCGGACTCTAGGATTGCAGCAAAATTCCTCCCAAAGACTCCAAGTCCCCTTAAAACAGGCTATCTACCACAAAGAGGCCAGTTCATTTCAGAGAACTCAGTATAAACTTTCTCCTCCTTTAAATTTGAAAAGATTACACATGTGAGGCCGGGCGCGGTGGCTCACGCCTGTAATCCCAGCACTTTGGGAGGCCGAAGTGGGTGGATCACGAGATCAGGAGATCGAGACCATCCTGGCCAACACGGTGAAACCCCGTCTCTACTAAAAAATACAAAAATCAGCTGCGTGTGGTGGCAGGCGCCTGTATTCCCAGGTACTCAGGAGGCTAAGGCAGGAGAATTGCTTGAACCGGGGAGGTGGAGGTTGCAGTGAGCCGAGATTATGCCACTGCACTCTGGCCTTGTGACAGAGCAAGACACTGTCAAAAAAAAAAAAAAAAAAATTACACATGTGAATAATTAAAATAATTGCATTTGTGGTTAAAAAATTAAATTATGAATGATTCCAAAATTAATAATTAGGAAACAAAGGGAGGAGTATATAAAGAGGATGATAGCCAAAGTGAATCTCCTGGTTAACAAAACAGTGGAGATTTTAGTTTGGAGTTGCCCACTCCCAGCCCTCCACTCAGAGCACACATCCATCAAGTTTCTGATGAGTAAAAAGGACCATGGTTTATCATGCCACCAGGGCGCTCATTAAAGATGACAGTAGATTTTGAGTTGGTGGAAGAAACTGGCACACAATAGAATGGCAGACTTTCACATTTCCTCTCATGCCTCCCTTCTGGTTATTTTCTTTATTTATTTCTCTCTTTCTTCTTTCTTTCCTTCTTTCCTTCTTTTTTTTTTTTTTTTTTTTTCTTTTCTTTTTTGAGACAGAGGTTCCTGCTGTCATCCAGGCTGGAGTGCAGTGGTGCGATCTCAGTTCACTGCAACCTCTGCCTCCTGGCTTCAAGTGATTCTCCTGCCTCAGCCTCCTGAGCAGCTGGTACTACAGGCACATGCTACCATGCCTGGCTTATTTGTATTTTTAGTAGAGATGGAATTTCACTATGTTGTCCAGGTAGGTCTCGAACTCCTGAGCTCAAGAAATCTGCCCACCTTGGCCTCCCAAAGTGCTGGGATTACAGGCGTGTGCCACCATGCCTGGCTAATTTTTTGTATTTTTAGTAGAGATGGGGTTTTTCCATGTTGGCCAGGCTGGTCTCGAACTCTTGGTCTCAGGTGATCCACCCACCTCGGCCTCCCAAAGTACTGGGATTACAGGTGTGAGCCACCGTACCTGGCCTCCCTACTCATTATTTTTAATTGCACTGAAAAATAGTGTAACTGTTGTTTCAAAGAGCTTCCAATTTTCGATCTTTCCATGACCATGACGGGATTCAAACAATGAACTTGAATATGCTGCCATGTTTAAAACTTGAGTTATTCTGAGAAAGCTTGTCTATAAAAGCCCTCAAATAGAGCAGCCAAATTATTTTCCTCTCCCATTTAGATTCTCCTTTACTAATGTAAAGTACCCATATTTATTCTTGCATTTCTTTTTTTTTTTGAGACGGGACTGGTCTGTCACCCAGGATGGAGTACAGTGGCACAATCATGGCTCATTGCAGCCTCAACCTCCCAAACTCATGCAGTCCTCCCACGTCAGCCTCCCAAGTAGTTGGAACTACAGTCACATGCCACTATGCCTGGTTAATTTAAAAAAAAAAAAAATTCTTTAGAGACAGAGTCTCACTGTGTTATCCAGGCTGGTCTCGAACTCCTGGACTCACACTATCCTCTTGCCTCGATCTCCCAAAGTGCTGGGATTACAGGTATAAGCCACCATGCCTGGCACATTCCTGCATTTTTTTCTCCCTAGCTCCATTCTCTCTTGTGTTATGTAAAAGTATTTACTTCCCCTGTTTGGACACGTAGTTTCTTATTTTGTTAGAGCAGTTTGCCTGTTCTCTTTTGATGATGGAAGAGTGTAACCTTTTGAACAGTTTTTGGTCCTGGGTGTTAATGCAACCATCACAGGGATGGCAGTACCTTCCACCGAACCCATTTCCAGTTCATTTGCATTGCACAATACACATTTCCATATCTGTGTCTAGATGTAAGAGGAGCTGAAGATCATTAAAATTCTTACTATACGGAATGCTCAAAAATCTTCAGAAGATGGCTGGGCGCGGTGGCTCACGCCTGTAATCCCAGCACAGGGAGGCCGAGGCGGGCGGATCATGAGGTCAAGAGATCGAGACCATCCTGGCTAACATGGTGAAACCCTGTCTCTACTAAAAAATACAAAAAATTAGCTGGGCATGGTGGTAGGCGCCTGTAGTCCCAGCTACTCGGCAGGCTGAGGCAGGAGAATGGTGTGAACCCGGGAGACAGAGCTTGCAGTGAGCCAAGATCACGCCACTGCACTCCAGCCTGGGTGACAGAGCGAGACTCCGTCTCAAAAAAAAAAAAGAAAAAACTTCAGAAAAGTAATTGGCTGTCTCAAGAATACCGTGATGCCTTTACCTTGCATATACTTGTCTGTATTTTGGAGATTTTGAGTAATTATGCAATGACTTACTATAGGGCAAATTAAGGAGTTACTGGGGTTGAAATAAATATTCTAAGTTACAAATTAAATGTGAGGGGGAAATGGCTTTTATATTTGCAGTAAGTAGATCAGTGGTTGCAAATTCAAAGAGGGTGCATATAATTGTTGGTTTTTTATTAGAGTAGTTCCCAGCAGTTATGAATATCATTATCAAATAGTGTTGACAATCATTTTCTGTTTTCAAAATTGAAGATTTCAGTGTGATTTTGTTAACTTCCTATTTGCTCAAGGTTGTGTTTTTATAATACAAGTAGTAACATTTTTATATCTATAGTAATTCATGGGTCAAAATATTGTAGGCATGACTTGGGAACAAATCTGCCAAATTGTTTAATTTTTTTTTTTCTGTAGCTAGTCACACACATTTGACTGATCTTTTCAAATTACTTACTGAAAAGAAACAGAAATGTGGAATGTATTTGCATTCGTTCTAGCTGAGTTTCATCACTCCAGTGATAGCATTTACTGCACTTTTGCTTTTGATTTGAAAACGAGTTGTCACTCCTTCTGGTGGAAACTTCAGTCTCTGCTCTTCAATCTATCCCATCCATTCTGTTCTTGCTAATTGTGCATTTTCTTGGGGTAGTATTTGCCTGTTATTCAACATGTCAGCTTTCTTTGAATGAATTTCAAGGTGTTCTAGGAAATGGTGAACTGGGTAAGACTTGAACTGCTTTAGTTCCTCATTGAGAAGCATTTCTTTATTTTCTATAAAGCCACCTTTAATTAGTATCCATGATATTATTTTATATCCCTCACTTGATAAGTTCTTCCCAGAATTTTGTGATAGGAAAAAAATCTCCTGTCTCATGAAAAACTGGAATGTTTATTTTAAAACTCATAAGATAAGGGTAACTTGTAGTGTTTCCCTTTTTGTCTTGGCTATTGGGAAACTCAGATAGTATTTTTATTTCCTATATAGCATAGCACATATAGCTATGACATAGCACTTCTGGTACAATTCTTTCTTTTCCATGGCCATTCTTTCCGTCACATAACTGTAGGTCTCTTATTTTTATTTAAAAAAAAAACCTATTTTATATGTCTAGGATATAGACAAAATACTTGTCCAGAAACCTTAAAGAGATGAGGTGAAGAACTTCATAGAATATCCACTGAGGTACATAATTTAGGTGGTTCATATGGGCACCATCTTGGGCAGAAATCTGTGAGAAAGTCATGTTCTCTTCCAGTGACCACAGTGCAATTTCTGCTTCCACCACACACGGTGTGAGACATTTTGAAAATACAATAGTTAAACAAATCTAATCATATATTTAAACTACTAGAACCAGTTCCAAATATCAGCGGATCTGCAAGCATCCCTTCCCATCACACACAAGGTGTGACATCCAAGGCCCTAATACATTTTAAACTTCAACTCTTGTGCAAGTTATCTCTCTGTTCTTATCTTTACTTCTTTTGTAAAGAATTGACACTAAGCTGCTTCTTAATCTAACCTTTCTGGCAGAGTTGAAAGTGTCCAGTCCTTTAGGGAAGGTGGGTCATAGAAATGTCTAATTTTCAGTCCAGGATTGTTCACTACATCTAGATTTGTTAAATTTATAGAATAGTTTGCAAGCTGGGCTGTTCATTCCCCCTTCAGCCATTCAAATAAACGAACATGTTTTTAGCCCCAGTAAATGTGTCCTTAGTGCCTGGGTGTGGGAGTGAGGGTGGGGTTGGAGACTAGAGATTAAGAGACTTCGTATTTCTCTCAATAACAGGAAAAAGGAAGAGGTTATATGGCAAAAGGAGAATGAGGTAAGTGTTTCAGGAGGAGGCATTCAATGTGCTTGGGAGCACAGGAAGAAAGATCCAGTGGTTGGCAGTTTGGGGCTAAGGGTAGAGAGATGGGGAAGGAGGTGACTTTGCAACAGGGTCTTGAAAGAGGGTTAAGATCAGGAGGAGTGAGAGTGGGGCGTGGTAACTGACGTCTGTAATTGTAGCACTTTGGGAGGTGGAGGCAGGAGGATCACTTGAGGCCAGGAGCTTGAGACCAGCTTGGGTAACATAGCGAGACCTCATCTCTTAAAAAAAAAAAAAAAAAAAAAAAAAATTGCCTGTTGAGGTGGCAAGTACCTGTGGTTCCAGCTACTTGGGAGGCTGAGATAGGAGGATTGCTTGAACCTGGATGCTGGAGGCTGCAGTGAGCCATGATCATGCCACTGCATTCCAGCCTGGACTGCAAAATGAGACACTGTCTAAAAAATAAAAATAAAAAAGAGAGAGAGAGAGAGGGAGGAGGTGGGTTGAAAGAGTCAAGGGGAAGGCAAAATGAGAAATGACAAGACCATTTGAGGTGTGAACACCTGATAACTGAACAATGGAGTAGAAGAGAAGGCCAGTTATGAAAATGAAACCTGGGAATTTAGAGAAGTTTTGCACCCATGATGCAGGGCCTGGCACCACGGAGTCAGACTTTCTGACAACGTGGACAACAAGGAAGGATATCATTGTTTCTGAGCTGAGTGGGCACAGGCTGTGAGCAGTTGATAAAGGAAGATGACCACTGACACCTGTGTGAGACAGTTTGGAGATGGGAAAGGCTGGAGGAAGAGGAATGGTCAGCGAAGTCCACTTCTCTTCTTCTATGCTTTAAATAAAATGGAATTAAATGTTACACATTAATGAGAAGACAATGGAATGGATATACCCAGAGAATTCATTCTAACCAGTGCAGTCAAACATTAGATTAAAGCATTGGAATAGGGCCATCTGGCTCTTTCAGAATTTCTGAAGGAAAGCTTGATTGTGTAGTTTAGACTCAGTGCATGACTTTTTAAAAAAGTGTTTTATTTTTGAGACAGAGAGAGTCTCAGTTTGTTGCCCAGGCTCAAATGCAGTGACACCATCACAGCACGAGGCCTGGCTAATTGTTTGTTTTATTCTTCATAGAGCTGAAGTCTCCCTATGTTGCCCAGGCTGATCTCGAACTCCTGGACTCAAGTGACCCTCCTACCTTGGCCTCGCAAAGTGCCGGGATTACAAGCATGAGCCACCGTGCTTGGCCCAGTGCGTGATTTTTGTTGAGGATGCTTCTCCTAAAATCCCTTTTAATTTGCTCCTTTTTTTTTTTCTCTTTTCTGTTCAAGAAGTTTTACAAAAACTGCCACTGAGGCTGAATGCCACCCTCATTCCGGGGGAACATGTGCAGAGGGCCAGTTGGTTGTCTGTGTCATTACAGAACAATGTTCCTATGTACTGGGGCTTTGGACAAAAAGAAACCATCATGGGTACTCAATATCTGACCCTTGTTATGTAGCCATTGAGACCCTCTGCCCACCTACAAAAACAAATTCTTAACAGTAAATGTAAAAGAAATAATATACATATGCATAATGGAAGGCATACACACAAATACATAATGGATAATGGATATCCTATTGGATAATAGACATGTTCAGTTAATCCCCTAATTTAATTGATCGTTTTAACTTTTTTTCACAAAGGTGCCCACTGATAACAAAACAAAAACCAACCAACCAACCAAACAAACAAACCTTACCTCTGTCCTTGTCCCTGCAAAGTTGCTGGCTTACTGGAATGGTTCAAACACCACAGCAGCAGGCTGCTAAAACTCCCAGGATCATTAGCATCTTAGAAGTGGCTAGAATGGGGAGAAACATCTTAACTGCTGATATGTAATTAGACGGGCCTGTGTGAAAACATAGACACCTTTGTGGGTATTGGCAGGTGTAAGGATTTCTACTTGTATGTTGACTAATCCAGGAAAAACGAAAACTCCAAATCTCCATCTCAGTAGGACCAACTTTTACGGACTTTTTCCACTTTCCAGAGCCAGAGACTAAATTACTGATTAATGAATTAAAGCATGAATTATTACAGCTACTTTCAATGGGAAACACTGAGGGATACAATTACTTATATGGAACATACAGCCACTTACGATAGGTTACTTTTGTCTTCTCTCTTCTCCTCCTGCAACTTATTACAAATCTCAAATACCTTCACAATTTACTCTCAGGATTATGGTTTCAAATTATATCTATTTTTACATGTTATAGAACTACCCCCAAGAGACTGCCTGCATTAGGGAAAAGCTGATATGTCTATTTGCACATAAGTACCCAAGGAGCACGGTATTTGTTTACAGGATGTGCTGCTCCTCGTTGAAGGTGACTTGCTCTGAAGCTACATTCACAGAGGAATGGAGCTGAATATACTTTCTCTTGGTGTTCATGTCTCCTCCGGTCTTACTACTTGAAGAGTCAGATTCAGATTCTAGAAATATCAGCCACTCTTGGCACGTCCTGGCTGTGTTGGGGACTCTCTGCAAACTCTGATTTCAAAATGCATGATGCTTTAGGTTTTTTGAACAAAACAAAACAGTACAATAAGACAACTTCGATTCTTATCACTGCCTGCCCAGTTGACAGCTTCTCACCTGACTTCCTATGATGTATCTTTTGTTTGAAAGTTCCCTATAATCTAATGGCAGCTGCTTTTAGTTCTTTGAATTCACTTATTTTCCTTGTATGATGAGTTATCATGGCCATAGTTTAGGAGGACTTGCTAAGCTCTCAGATCTCATTCTTGGTAACTTTTCCTTTAATTCTATATCAAGTAAGGTCATACAGATTGAACATTCTACCCATGGCAGGTATAAAGTGTCACATCCATACTTGAGATTTCATCCTTCTCTTGACTGATAGAAGTTTGGACCAATATGAAGCCATACGTTGTACACTGAGTCTTATGTAACCATCTCCATTTGGCAGTTCAATAATTTTTGACAATACACCTGCCAAGCTAGCTTTCCAAATTGCCTTCTATGGAAAGTTTCGTGTTGAAAATTCCCTACAGTTGTGACTACGACTTAGGTGTCTTTCAGAGGGACTGCTCTTCTAGTTCATGTACAAAGCAGGGCCGGGCACAGTGGCTCACTCCTCTAATCCCAACACTTAGGGAGACCGAGGCAGGTGGATAATTTGAGGCCAGGAGTTCGAGACCAGGCTGGGCAACATTGCAAAACCCTGTCTCTACTTAAAAAATATTATATATATACACAAAAATTAGCTGGTATGGGGGGTGCATGCCTGTAATCCCAGCTATTCGGGAGACTGAGGCATGTGAATCCCTTGAACCTGGGAGGCAGAGGTTGCAGTGAGCCGAGATTGTGCCACTGCACTCCATCCTGAGGGATGGAGTGGGACCCTGTCTCAAAAAAAAAAAAAAAAAAAAAAAAAAAAAAAAAAAAAAAAAAAAAAAAA
>NW_016804580.1:558243-660917 GCF_001698545.2 Rhinopithecus bieti | reverse complement strand
AAAAAAAAAAAAAAAAAAAAAAAAAAAAAACAAATAAATAAAACAAAACAAACCCAAAAAAACAACAAACAACAAAACAAAGCGGCCCTCTCTGGTATGTTTGCTTCTTTGAGAATTGTTATCCACAGAAACAGTTCCTTAATAACGACCACAGTAATTTTTAAATACACTTGCAACTTGTTGACTTGGGGAATTCCTAGAGGACAAAAAGCGCGCGTTAATACATCCAACTAGGTCTTCCATCTGAAAACTTGGGCTATCAAAGTACAATGAATTCAAATGACCTTGATATAAAACTTCGTCTTCTTACTTTGGAGAAGGGTAATGTGATCCTTGTTTTGAGTTTTGTTTTGCTTGGTATTACAGGAGAGTACACCTCGGCAACTCTCCCAGAGAACTTTCGTGTTCCCGTCAGTTTTATCCAAGTCTATCATACTTACTGTTCATTTTATGCCACTTGTCTTAAGTCAGTCCCTTTGGTTTCAGCTTCCTTTACTAAGCCTTGCATTCTTCCATTCAATTCATAGGCATACACTACTCAGTAGTCCTACAATATGCAAAGTTGACAGTTGGCAGTTATTAGGCTCTTATTATAAATTGGGTACCATTGTAAGTATACAGATTAACTCACTTAATCTTCACAACAACCCTATAATTTAGGTATTAGTGTTATTTCCACTTTACAGAAAAGGAAATTGAGCCTCTGGGAGATTAAGTAACTTTCACAGCTCCTAAATGAGGGAGCTAGGATTCAAATTAAGACCCATCTGATTCCAAAGCCATCAGGACATACGGCTTCCCTACATAACTCCAGGCAGACTCTTTCTAGTTAGAAATGTACAATTCTTCAGTCAAAGGAGTATATGTTCTGAAATGCAAATTGGAGACCACAAAATTAAAGATAAATAGTAGATCTAGTTCCAAATTTTTTTTTTTTTGTATTTTTTATGTCTGATTCTCTAGACAGTCCTTGGGTTTGTTAATTTATTTTATTTTTTTCCTGTTCTAAGAAATGCTATTTCTGCTTAAGTGCTGCTGCATTTGGAAATCATTTTCATGACTAAATATTTGTTTGCCTGGTAAGAGCCCAGCGTAGGGCTGTGCTGTCCGTAGATACTCAATAATGATTAATGGATGGCCGTGCACGTCTGTGTGGGAGTCGTGTGCTTAGGATCTGCTCAGCTTTCTGAAAGCAACAGAAATGATGTGGGAAAGATGAAAATCACAGGATTGTGATCCAACTACAATCACGGCTTTCTGGGTTGGACTTCATCATCTGGAGGGTCTGCAAGGCCCAGGTACAGGTGGAACTGGGAGTAGGGAGCCTGGTGTTTTCTTGAGATACGGTTGGGAGATGCTGCAGAAATGAGATTCCAGGGCACACTTCCAAGATTCTTATCAAATATGAGAGAAAACTTGGTTCTCTAATGAGGACTGAAGAAAATCAAATATTTTTTTAATTGACACATTTTCTATTATTATATACATATAAAGATGATGAGTAATATGCCATATCAGATGGTTTATCCAAACTGTCGGAACAAGAGCTGAAGCGTGAGTAACTTTGCAGAGAACCTTCTGGGAAATTCAAGCAGTAGAAAGTGGCAAAAACCAGCCATAAGTTCGTTTACTACCAAGTCATCCTTGAAAATCATGAGGGAACCAAAATGTTCCCCCAAAGTGCACAGTGAGACACTTCTAGAGGAGAGTAAGGAGAATTTATTGCTTCACTACAAAGCCAAATATCCATGCGTTGCCCAGGCTTGTGCAGTTAATAGAAAGTCTGGGGTCAGCCACGTGGCCTGGGAGGGAATGCTTTCGTAATGAATGATGACTGCTGAGTGCCTTTCTAAATCTTAGCAGAGCTTTAAAATGTGAGGGCACTCACTTGCAAAATCAAATTTGCTTTGGCATCAGAGAAAGTAGAAAGAGGAAAGCCTCAGTTACTAGAACTAGTATGACCAGTCTCAGGCTGGGATGGGATGTATCCATATAGTGCAGAGGGGAGTGCAAGCAGCAAGCTCGTTGAATGGCGCTGATCCTCCTGGAAGCTCATTTCGGTCTCATCATCTGCATGAACAGAGGGTCCATTTCAACTCTAATATTTTATGAGCATTGATGAGCATTTTATGAGCATTCGACTCTAATATATCTTAAGGATTAGTCAATGGGAAAACTCCACATAGCTTGAGGTTTTGATGAAAACTTCTCTATGAATCTCTACCTTTTAAAAACTCCTTTTATGTCACCTACAGAACTCTTCATAGCAATAGAAAGGCCTTATGAAATTTGATAATTTGGTGCATCAGAGTTTTATTAATACTCTACCCCCCCCCGCTCCTCCCAGTGCTGGCAGCAAACCTCACCATTTTGTCCTCTAAAAGGAAGGTGACTTTTAAGAAGCAATCCAGAGGTGTGTTAGGAAATAAGTATTGTGGCCAGGAGAGAACTTATTATGTGTTTGCTGCTTAAAAATTTGAAAATAAGGCGGCTCATGTGAACAAAAGTATTATGGAAGTATGTGTACAATTATGCCCAAGCAATAGGCGCACATTTATAAAACCACTACCCTAAAATAAAAGTTAAAGGCTTGAGAAGTGGGAAGGACTGCTTTCCAATTCCAGGAGCAGTGTGGCTCTGTCAGTAGCCAGGAGGTGGAGACCCCCACCCCACTGGGCCACACAGCACACCTCTTAGGGTTGATTCTCCCAGCCAAGGCTTGAAGGAGCTACTGACATTTCTCTTAAAAGAATCAATGAATCTTTGTTTCCTTCTGTCTGCTCATTTGACCTTATTTTGTTGTGAAACAGAGAAGAAGAAAAGAAAGAATTAAATTGGTGGGGGGGGACTGGAGTAGGCTGGGGGGCGGGGAGGTTGAGGCACAGGGAGGAAAGGAGAAGTCCATGCTGTGACACCCGCAGACTAGATCACAGGCTGCTTGATCGTCACCCAGGATGTTATTGTTTGCTTGCTGTAGTCTTATTTGTTCCTGCTTCTCATTTCACATTCTCACTCTGATGTAATAAGTCACCGTCTTCCCAGCCATCATCCTCCTATTGACAAGCAAATGTCACCCACGTTTGATTGACATCTGTTGCTCCTGAATGCAGAAGTATGATTTAGGAATCAATTCTACTTATTTATTTAAAGCCATTCTTGTGTATCTTATGTATTTGTTGGTGGGATAACTTGCCTGATATCTACCCTGGGAGCTTTCCAGTAATATGATAAACCATCCTGTTCCTTCTGCAGCTCACCCACTGAGAATGGAGGCTCTTGTTTCTTGTATTCTCCTGTTTCTCCCCTCCCTCAATGTACATTTGGGAAATCTGCTATGGAGCTTATAAGAACTCTTCCATATCCTAGGAAAAGACCTTGCCCAGCACTTGTGTAAATGCTCCTTGCTTGATCTTTTGACGCCATTTTGACAAGTGATTATTTCTCATACATTTAGCGACTTTAAGTAAATGCAACTTCAGGTCCATTGGCAGTATCCCCTGAAAGACTGCTAGAACTGTAAGCCTGTAAGTAGAGTACATATGTATGCACTCACCACGGTGCAGCATTTGTGAAAAGGACCAACCGTCCCCCCCCCCACCCAGATGCGGTGGACATGTTCATTTTATTTCACTCAGAAATGTTATTTGGCTTTTCAACATACCTCGCTGTTCTTGGGGTAACATCTTATTCATTTAGAAGGCAGAGGAAGAAAACCATCAGGTTAAAAGAAAATCACATCTACCATCTGGAAAATTCTAAAAGGCCCTCCTTCTGTTAAAAGTGGCATTTTGAGAAACACCTGAAGCACTGATTGTAGAGGAGCCAGCAAAGAAACATTGTCAACTCAGCCACCCTCCTTTCAACCTTCACCTCCACCCTCCAACTGGGGCTGCTTGCAGTGGGGAAATCTGGGACTTAGGTGTGACCCTTGAGCCCTGAAAGCTGTCGCACAGCTGTCACTCTCCCCCAGGTGGGTCCAGCAGGACCTGCCATCGCTTGGTTCAGCAAGGGAGTATTCAGAATCTCACTGTTCATCCATGTGCAGAGAGAGAAAAAAAGAGAGGCCGAAAAAAAAATCCCACATTGTCAGAGTAATGCCAAACTCTCTCTGAGTGGGATGAGCAGAGCAGATGCTGCAATGAGATGCCAAAGCGGCTCCCCTTCCTCTGTGCCTTGGGTGCCTATAAATTGCTCCGGCGCGCGTTTGTCAGCCTCCTCTTCTCCTGGCAGGTGGTACCCAGGCAGAATTCTGCCTTCAGTCTCTCTCTCGCTCCGCTCCCGGCCGTGAGGCGCTCGCCGCTGCTCGCTCGCTCCTCCACCCCAGCCCCGAGCCTCGCCGAGCCGACAGTGCCCGCCGCCGCCGCCGCTGGGCGCACCCGGGGGACGCCCGGGCCCACGCGGGGCTTTGGGGTGCGCGTCTATTCGAGTTGTGGTGGTGGCAAAGGAGGAAGAGAGAAAGGAGGCAATAAAAAAAAGGCAGCGGACGGGCGAACTGAGCGAGCGAAAGAAGAGGAGGAGGAGGCAGAAAAAGGCAACTTCAGACGGAAAGTTGGTGCGAACTGGCGCAGTCTGCAAAAACGGAAAAGTCGATCGCAGGCGGCGGCGGCATAAAAGTGTGAGCGGCCCGGGCGAGCGCAGGAGGCGGCGGCTGGCTCTGCCCTCCCGGTGGCCGCGCCGGCGCCCGCTGCAGCCACAGGTGCGAAGGAGCTCGCGGGAGGCGAGGGCGCCCCGCGCACCCCTCCCCCGACCCCCACCCCAGGCTCGGGACTTCGGCTCAAGTCACTGGGCGCCCGCGCTCCCTCCCCAGCCGCAGCCTCCGCGGGGGGAGCAGAAGTCAGCAGCAGCGGCCGGCGCGCGCCCGCCCAGGGGAGTTGGGGTTCGCTGGGGGTTGTTTTCGGCTCTGAAGAGGTCCCCGCCCAACCTTCAAAATTCTGTCCAAAAGCAGACAAGAGGATCGCCCCGCGCTGAGCCGGCTGGTGGGCAGCAGGAGGCGCCTGATCGCCGCCGGGGCGCTGGGGGTGGTGATGGTGCTGCTGCTGGTGATCCTCATCCCGGTGCTGGTGAGCTCGGCCGGCACGTCGGCGCACTACGAGATGCTGGGCACCTGCCGCATGGTCTGCGACCCCTACGGGGGCACCAAGGCTCCCAGCACCGCTGCCACGCCCGACCGCGGCCTCATGCAGTCCCTGCCCACCTTCATCCAGGGCCCCAAAGGCGAGGCCGGCCGACCCGGGAAGGCGGGTCCGCGCGGGCCCCCCGGAGAGCCCGGGCCGCCGGGCCCCATGGGGCCTCCGGGCGAGAAGGGCGAGCCGGGCCGCCAAGGCCTGCCGGGCCCGCCCGGGGCGCCCGGCCTGAACGCGGCCGGGGCCATCAGCGCCGCCACCTACAGCACGGTGCCCAAGATCGCCTTCTACGCCGGCCTCAAGCGGCAGCACGAAGGCTACGAGGTGCTCAAGTTCGACGACGTGGTCACCAACCTCGGAAACCACTACGACCCCACCACCGGCAAGTTCACCTGCTCCATCCCGGGCATCTACTTCTTCACCTACCACGTCCTGATGCGCGGAGGGGACGGCACCAGCATGTGGGCTGATCTCTGCAAAAACAACCAGGTGAGCGCCAGCGGGCGGCGGGGAGGGCAGGGAGGGAGCGCGGGAAGGTGCGGGAGAGAGGGAGGAGACCCCGGAAATGGGGGTGGGAGCCCGCGGAGGAAGGGCGCGGCGGCTGGGCTTCCCGGAGAGACGGCGAGGGGGACGCCGTCCCACGCTGGAGAGGCGGGGGTCGTGCGCGCAGGAGGGCGCCCAGCGGCCTGGAGAGGGCGGTTCCAGAGTCTGGGACCCTCGATCGGTGCGCGCGCCTGCGAGCGCAACCCTCGAGGGGCGGGAAGCCGGGAGCTGGGTCCCCGGGACAGCTCGTGCGCTGGTCGCCTACGGGCTTTCTGGGGAGTGGAGAGGGCTGGGGGAGTCCGGAATGGGCGTGGCAGGGTGACCGACTCGGGGGTGGTAGACAAAGGCCCGAGGGAGAAACAACGGCCCCAAAGGAGTGAGTCCAAGCCGGGCGCAGCCACAACGGAGGAGCGACCGTGGGGCCCGCGGTCGCCAAGTCCTTGCGGCGTCCCAGGCCGTGAAACTCACATATAGTCAATTTCAAGGCGCAAACTCCAGTTTCGTTTTCAGCCAAAAAATAGCGGAGGGGAGAGGCAAGGAATGCTGATAACAAAAAGAATAGTTGAGATTCGGGGGTTCATGCAGTGAAACACTGCGCGCAGCTAGACTCAGAACCCAAACTCTCTATGGAGTCAGAGGACGCTCGGGCAGGTAGCTTGCGGGGGCGACCGGTTCGAGCCCAGCCCCGAGTCTATCAGCCTCTGGACCAGCCGGCCAAGAGGATTTGATTCCCTGAGCCAGTCGGCGCCGCTACAAGGGCTACGCATGGGTCTGCAGTATTCTGCTGGGGCCACTTTACTGTGGAGAAATTCGAGGTCATTGCAAAACCGAAGCTTGTTTGATCTCTTAGTCAGAGGAGGAAAATAATATTTGCAACTACCTAAAAGTGTAATGGGACCTCCTGTGCAAGCTGAATCAGTAGCCACTGGGGCGAGGCCTTGCAGCCTGTAGCCTGTGGTTGGGGCTGAGTTTCTGGGGTTCAACTTTGCTTATTGAGTGGCATAGGGGATGGCCCGCGACCGTGGCATCGCCATCAAGAGACCTCCTCTCCTGCTGCAACTTTGACTTAAACGAGGTCTATTGGGCTTTAGGTAACTCGCCCCCTGGACATTCAGAGATTCTTAGCTATCACCCAGGTTTCTGTTAAGCACCATTCAAGCAGGATTCGGAAGACCTAATTCAGGGTCAGAATTCTTTCCAAAGTGAAAGAACAACGAGAACAAAAAAGATGTCCTAAATGCGTAGGAGAGAAAGACAGAAAACGTCCTGTTCCCTGCCCTATCCTACAAATAGCTAAGGGACCCTCAGGACACATAGAACAAAAAGAGGAAAAATGGCCACCAGGAGGCACTGACAGGGTTGTTTATTACAGTTGTTATGCATGAAAATAATATTAAGATAAATAAAAATTATTCACAGAGCAGTAAAACAGTTATAGGCAAATGGCTAAAACGGGCATGACTCACTGTACCAGAATGGAGCTATTGAAACACCCTCACAAAAAGGCTTATGAACAGCCCCTCAGCAGGCAGCCATGAGACACCCCTTTATTTGCAAATTGGCTGTCTTCTGACTCAAAGGTCAGGTCTGGAAAACACAATCGGGCTGAAGAGATGATTTTTAGAGGTATCGATTAAAACCAAATGATTCCAATTTTATCAGCAAATGTATAAAAATGCTCACATCTTTAAATATCTGGAAATTGCAATTGCATGAAAAAAGCAGGGATTAATACATTTAAATTAGTTTAAATGTTAACGTCTAGACTGCTGAGCCTGTGTATATTACACTGATTCCAAGAAAATAACACCAAGTAGGTGTTCTATGTGCATTTTGTTTTTAAAATTATTTCAATGTTTGGGGTGTAAAATCTTCCTTTGTATCATGCTAGCACACACATTCCATGAAGATCAGGAAAAAGAATAAGGTAAAACAGCTGACCTTATAATGCATAATGCTTTTCATTGGGAATATTAAGCTGCTGCTTCTGCAAAAGGTATGCAACAGGTAATTCAGAAAAATAAATCTATAGTGGTAAACAACATTGTTTTCTTAGTTCAGTGTGGACTATTTTGGAAAATGGTTACTACACTACTACTGTTAAGGAATTTTATCTCTAGACTAGAACTATTTTGTCAAGTCCAGTCTGCAGGCAGTTACAAATGAGAAATCTTATAAAATCTTTTCATTAATTTTAAATAACACTTCACTCTTTCTTTTCGATTATATTCTGGGTCTGATCACTTCTTAGAATGGCAGGCTCCCTCTCTGAGCTGACCTAATTTGTTTTCATAAAACAGAAACTCAGAGATCCATGTCAGCGTAACGTTCTATGGATTAAGTGGATTTTGAGAAGCACAAAATTAAACTAAAATTAAACTAAGAGAGAGAAATGCTTCTGGACCATAACCGTATGAGAACCATTTTATTTATGCTTTGTGTAGAATGTAAGATCACAGATGGAAACATCAAAGACTGGTAAATTAACCTGATGTGCCACTTAACCTTTTGTTTATGATTCCACAGAAGTACAATGAAAATGAAATAACGAGAACATCAGTGGCAATTAATTAAATTACAAATGTCACCATAAATATTATCTCTAATGATAGATCCTCACTAATAAGATAATGCTAAAACTACACAACCTATTGCAGACACAGAAACATACCCCTAAAAGGACCGCAGCTCTCATACTCCCTATGAAGCCATCAACCTAAATTTAATTCTACCATTTGTTGAAAGCCCATGACAGTGCATATTAAAGGTAAAATTTCGACTCAAATAGCTTTACATTTGAAAGGAGGAAATCTCTTTAATGTTTGTAATCCTCTTAGCAGAAAACATGAAGAAAAATTGCTATTTGAATACAATTACTCTAATGCCACTATAATAAATAAGCCACTGTAATGAAAACTAAAACTGTTTCAGGATTAAAAGCATAAAATAATTAAAGACCAGTTGATACTCTTAAACATTTATTAGTTATGGCACTGATGCACACGAAATATTTTTAAAAGGATGAGTGGTTTGTGGGTTGGTATTCACTTATTAGAGAGATCAATGACATGTCAAATTAATAATCTTTTTAGGGTTAAAGAAATATGGACTAAAGATAAAGCAGAATCTAAATAGTTATCTTGTAATAAGAAAAGATATTAGAGTAAATTTAGGTAGAAATCGGTCAGTTGCACTGAAGAAAGGATGGATTGTATTCCCAGACAGAATGCTGGAATCAGTGTACACTTAGGAATCTGGAAATAGCCTCCAGGGTGAACACATTACCTTCCTCAATAGTTTGATGGCTTGAAAGAATTGTTGAAGTCACTGAGCTGGATACTAGAGCTTGAAATTTCAAGTCCTGTTATATCTTTAGAGTACGATCAGGTGAGCAGGCATACCAAAATCATGCCAAGTACACTGGAGTATGGCAATTATTTAATTGGGACAGTCTTACTGTACAGTATAGGTTAAAATCTTAGAGAATTACCTTCATTAAAGAGCAACCACACTGGCTTGATCCAACAAAGGTGGTGGAAACTGTGAGGGTAACCTTTCAGTCTGTGGAATCACTCTAATGCATTCATAGGCTTTTGTGGTTACACCTGCTGAATGAAAATAGTGATGTTTACTTGGTTTTGTGGTTACACCCTGGAGAATAAAAATGGCATTATATTTTTAAAAGGATTATTGTGTCTAAATCACGTAATTTTAGTATGTCCTGTTTCTCCAATACCTTCATGTAGAAAACCATGTTAAAGCCCAATAACCATAGAATATGTCCTAAACACCCAAAGCACTGAACAAAATGTGTCTGGTTTTTAGTAATAGCTGAGGAGTATATTATGGGTTGATAACTAATGTATTACTAATATAGCTTAATATTTTGTTTTAAATTTTTTCACCCATTAAAATCCACAGATGAGAAAAAACACAAGTCATAATACCAATATCCTTCTTGTAGATTTGTTTCCCTGGGAATTAATGGCTAGATGAAATAAATGAATCAAAGCATTCAACTCCTACAAACTCATGATTAATTTTTAGAAAATATTATGAAGTCAAACTGCATTATTATTTAATGGTCAAAATGGACCACTTTACTAAATTGGCATATACTTTGCAGTCAAGGCTTCCAAGCATAATTACATGGTATATTGCTTTCATTATATTAGTGCCTGTTAGTACAGTGCTAAGCAATTCTAAATCCTTTAGGTCATTTTCTCCTTTTGCTATATGATACCCAGAAAGACATTTTAAAGATACTACTCAAATGACTTTACAGGTTCAGCAGTGTTAAAAAGCCTTCTCCTTTTTTTAACGTTTCGGCATTGATGTGAGAACATATCACATGAAAATTTAATTGGAAAACCCATCATTTAAATTTTGGAAATTCTGAACTTCTTTCTCGTTTCTCTCATTTTTCCAAGTGATAAAATCCAGCATATTGTACCCCAAATCATGCATTATTACATAGTGTAGGTTTACAAAACCACTAAATCACTTGCTATGTTATTCAGGGAAATATCATTATAGTGGAATAGAAATGAAACAAGCCACAAAGTAGATGCTTTACTGAAATAAATCAAATCTAAGTCTGCCTGTTGAAAGATTTTCCAAGGCAGAATCAAAATATATCTAAATGAATATGAAGCCTAATTTGAGCTAAGGATCTGACAGAATGTCCACAATGCATGAGATAAGCAATTTGACTGTTTGTAAATGTCTATCAACTCACTAATGAGATCACAGGCTTACCATGGGCAGATTATAAGCAGCCTCTGTCCTCAAATCAAGCCACATATTTAGAATCTCCTAAGTGTAAGTGGATATTCAATGAAATCATTCAAAAATTCTTGAAACGTGAGAGGCCTCAGAACATGAAAATTTAGTCCCTTCTTTAAGTTTTAGATATGTTGAGGTTAAATTGTTGATTTAAATGCACATGTCATAGTTAAGTAATAAAAAGACACGATGGAAAAAGGAGCTCTGAAAACTTGGGTGATATAATCAAAGATGTATAAATGAGCTAAGCTTCTGAAGCAGCCTGGTAAAGGGGCTTTACATGAATTAGATTTGGAAAGCCCTAAATCAAAAGACTTTTTCTTTTTTTTCTGTGTAAGTAGTAGAGGAGTTGGTATTTTCCTGGGTATTTTTAGCTATTACATACCTCAGTTTTCTAATAATTGTGGTGAACAGCTGAACTTAGACTTGAACTTCTGTACTCATAAACAGCTGATTAGAATATTGCTATTTGGCTTAAACCAAAATGCAAAAAAATACTATTAGTTTCATTTCAAAATGTGATTGGGCATAGGGATTGAAGGAGTTAGAAAAACAAGTGATATAGGAAGATTAAATTGTATGCATAGTTTAGAATGTGGAGTTAGAGAAGACTGCCAGAATCGTCCCCACTGAAGCACTATTTTGTCCCTTTCTGTCCTCCTTCTCACCAATGTAGCTGAAACTGCCACAGCACTATTCTCATAAAGCTCTGAGGTCAACATGGACTTCCCTATGCTAAATTCTGTGCTATGGCAGCAAGTCAGCTTGTGATGCTGCATGAATGGCAAAAAAGAAAACTTGAGAATTCTCATTTACGCATCCTAATTCTTGTCTGTTTCACATAGGTGCGTGCTAGTGCAATTGCCCAGGATGCTGATCAGAATTACGACTATGCCAGTAACAGTGTGGTTCTTCATTTGGAGCCGGGAGACGAAGTCTATATCAAATTAGATGGCGGGAAAGCCCATGGAGGGAACAACAACAAATACAGCACGTTTTCTGGATTTATTATTTACGCTGACTGATAATGCAGAGACTAAGCTTATCATTCTGAGTTTGAACACTGGATGCGTATGGCTAACGTCAGTGAATCAAGGATCCCAGGGGATGCCAATGGCAGGGCACCTCGGTTGTGTATATGTGGGGAAATCAAATGCTACCTGACTCACATCTGTATCACTCAGAAACATTATGTAAAAAATATCAAAGCAAGATAAGCAGATGTGTGATCCACTACCGCCAAAGCAAATACTCCTTATCGTTAGTGTCCATGTGAATGAAGTCCTATATAGATCACAAATTTTTATAGACAAATCTAAGACATTGAATTATTTCTTCAATATATATGATACTTTGGTGTACTGTGATCTTGCTGCTTTTATCCATGTCGGCTTTGGTTCTTGTGAGTTTACCTGCTTATTATGATACTTGGAGTCCATTCATAGTGTGGGGAAGAATGATTTTTACCCTGCAGGAGAAGGTCTAATTGAAATAATGCTGCTTGTCCCCAAAGAAATTGTTTGCCTTGTACTCTTGTTAACTTTAGAGCTAGACCTGGGAATGATTCAACTTCAAGCCTTAACCTGGAATTTTCTGGATTTGAGGGAATTCCCAAGCCTATGATCATTTTCACATTTTCTTTTTCTTATATGAATTTTCTTTTCTCTCTTTTCTGGTGATAGTCTTTAAAAATAGAGATTGACAGTGTATCATAGGATTACCCTCTAAGTGTGAAAATGTGTAATTATGTACGGTATTTAGAAAAAGCCCTTATGTGTCCATTTTGTCAACTGAATACATTTAGATTCACTGGGAAAGTCAGAGAAATTTATTCTTTAGTATCAAATCAAGCCGAGGCTTTTGCCATCTTTGGAACAAAAGATTATTCATAACCCAATGCACAAAGGTTTAATTTGAGCTGCTGCATACGTCACCAAGGGGACACTAGGTGAGGCCTTCAAACGGTTACTACAAGTCTGTGGCCTGAGGTTATTTCAAAATTAACAATTTCACATATAACCCATATGACAACAGTGTTTATATTTTATACAAATATCTGCTAAACACGCACACATATACTCACACACACATATATATGTTAGATGAAATGTTTTGTATACATATAAAACATATATATATGGCTTTATTCCATAGGGCACAGTGGCTGTATAGCCTCAAAATTTTAATATAAAAAAGCATATGCATATATACACACACAAACATGCATAAATTATTTAACTTATTTTGGGTTAAAATATATTTTGAATGACAATATATGGAGTAGCAAAAACAGTTAAAACAACTTCTCTTTAAGAGTTATCTAGAAAATTAATTGTGTTAGGTAAAAATGCCCTTTATTTTAAGGTCTGTAAGTTAAGGCTATGGTTGCTGTATTACCATATGCCAATCAATACTTTAACTGCATTCTGTGACAGATTGTTAATATGAGGACTGCAGACACCAAGTGGCTCTCCTTTGCAGTGTTTATGAATTATATGCATTTGAGCTATCAATTTTTTTTCTTTTTTCTCAGGTGGACTGAAGCTGACAGTACAGTAGATTTGGAGAGTAATACAAATCTTTTCTTGCTGGTTAGAACACACTGCCAAAAGCCATCTCTTTCATCTAAGGAAAAGATTAAAAATGCATGTTGATATCTCCTAACTATCACACAACTTCCACTATTACAATGAAAAATCTGTTCCCCTTTCATTGCCTTTGAAAACTCTTTGACAAGTAGATTTCAAAACAGAAATTTTAAAATTTGCTTGCTTTACTGGTGAAGGACACTTGCATTTCTTTTTATTTAAAGGAATTAATTTGTTCTCCTGGCTCATTCCTCTTTGTTACTTTCTGTTCCAATACACAGAAAGCTTGATCATCTCTGATCAGCCGAAATATCTTTTATTTAGCAAAGCTCAACTTCCCAAGAGTTATGCATGGTGTGCCTATCTGAAGGTGGTGTTAGCTCTGTTGAAATGCCTGGGTCTGAGTAACTGTCACGATTTTTATGATTAAAAACAGACTTTTCATCAAGAATAAGGACTAATTCTAATTGGCCTTTGTGATATGTAAGATAACTCATAAATGAATCGCAATGGATTTTATTTCGAATTAACTATATATTTATCAAAGAGGAATTGGCAGCAAGGGTTTAGAGAATATTTTAGGTGCCAAATAGCATAGTGAGGATTCAACCAAAAGATGAATTTATAAGCAGCAGTGGCCATCACCTAAGTGTTTTAACTAAGAGTTTTTTAAAATGCTTTATTTACACAAAATATCAGGGCTGGATACCTTTTAAAGAGGAGGCTCTAGTATCAGGCTGTCATTTCCAATAGATCTGACCTTTTCTTCAGATAAATAAGCATTATTTTCTCTGTTTAGGTCCAAGGAAAAACACAAGGTAAAGGAAATAAAGGGAATATATATAAGGCAAACATTTCTCCTTTTTTTTTGCATTATATCTTATCAGTTAATTAAATTGTGGCCTTTGTTATTATAAATGATTCATTAAACTATATTATGTAATATATTTTGACTTTTATGATTGAATTTTTATAATTCAGTAGTGTTATGTGTTCTTACACAAAGGTTGCAAAACAGCAAAATTTACAGCAAAAATAGATACCAGAAAGCCAAAGATATCAAAACCATTTTATTAGAAGAATATATAGATAGGTGGACAGCATAAAATTAACCTTTCAAAATATTTTTATCATTGTGAATTGGTAATTGTATTACAGACAGTATTCTTTGGGGAAAAAGTCTCAAAATTTAACTTCCCTTGTTGAAGAAGCTATTTTAAAGTGCCATATTATTCATTAAGCATTAATTAAAGAACAGCAGGATAATTAGTAGGATCATCAATATTACAAGAAACATTAGATCGCTCAAGAAGGGAATAATTCAACTAGAAACACTTTACATTTTCTGAAGTAGTGCAGCTGATAGATAGGGAGAAAAACAACTCCACTTAGGGGATACAGACTTTAAATCATTGTTTAGAAATAGGTACTTCTGTATTTATTTTGTTAAGGCAAAATAATAGGGCTTAATTAGGCTGAGTAACTCCCTAGAGGCACAGGTGTAATAGCTGGTCTCAGAGAAGGCAAACCCTCCCACTTCTCATCAGAAGGAAATGATCCATCATTAGTCCTAGGTAACTGATTAATAGCTCTCAGTGGACTGGAAATCGCTGAATGTTCTCCGCCAGTTTTACACTCAAGGTGCAAATTCATAAGCAACCATCCTATTTGAAAGTTAGCCATTGCTTAGGGTTCTCTATTAGAATCTTATCAAGCACATTCTCAGTTATACCTCTCAGTAACATTTTAGGAACAACGTTGGTGAGTATATGAGAATAGCCGTGACCTCCATATTTCATCAGCCGGGTTTTCGTATGTATGTCATGTGCTACCAGAATTCGATCTTCATAGCCCTCCTCCACCAGGAGACGCACCCTGTGAAAAACGTTAACTCATTAGATGTCATTTGTCTTTAATTTTCGCTTTTCAGGGTGCTTTTGACTTTTTACTCATTAACCTATTGTGCTTATCGTAAAGATACTGCCTTCTACTGTGGCGTGTGTACTGAGAGAACTTTAATAAATATTGTGTGGTGATGATAAAAATATTGCTGCATCCTAGCAGGAACATATCCTTATTCCATTCACACAGAAATTTCTAACCTGTGATATTTATGACAACGCCCGGCAATACCGCATTAAAGATAGCTTCTAATAGGATGTGCCAGTTTGGATGAATGACCACTTTGGCATTTTGCTAAATAACTTTGTTCTGGATTTGTATTCAGCAGTCCTCTCTCAAATGCCTCTCTCTGTGGGCCCATTTTTCAGATCTCATTCTTGCTCTCTCCTTTTATCTAGCAAATCAATATCAAGGACTCTGTGATTAAAATAGGGAAACAAAAGGAATCTCACTCACTACAAGTAAAATATTCTGAGAGCCAAATCAGTGGATCTGCAAGTGAGGGGCACTTGGCAAGCTACAAAGTCACTGAAAAAAGGTTGGTCGGTATTTTAACCATTTGTCCCTTTGAAGTCTATGGCAATTTTGATTTAGTTGTGGTCTCTGAGGACTGGATTCAACGGACCAATACAAATGTATTCCATCTTCTTTCCATGTCAGCAAGATTGCTAAAATAATAAGCTAGTCCTTTAAATTTGTAATCAGTGGACTAAAGAACAGCTTCCTGACTATTCTCTAAAAATGAAATCCTCTTTGCTGTGTTAAATGCTGGAAACTGTAGTGTGAGTCACCTCCTGACAGCTACCATCTGTACGTGTCTGGACTCTGGGCAGTGTCTGTCGTGACTTCCATGGGTCTTTGATGGTGGAAGATGCCACTCGCAGACAATGGCTCTTTTCTGGGGTTCTCTGAATAGTTTTTTCAGCGTTTAGGTTCTAAAGTGGATCTAGACGGAGGGACAGTGCCTTCCCCCAGAGGCTGATTATTTGAAAGGTATCTTTTTTGTTTCAAAAGCATTTCTTGGTGTCCTAGTACATGAGTCATATTTAATTACTACAGTGAGCAAAACGTGGGGCACTACACACACACAGAAAAACTCAGGCACAAAGCCCTGCCCTCCGAGAACATATATTTTAAAATAAGTTATAATGGAAGAATAGACTTTGTATCTGCAGGTCAAAGGAATGCAAGCACCAGCAGAGAAGAGCCATGCCTGTCCTGTGAGCGCATGGAACGACTTTTGTGCCACTGCAATTTTTTGCCTCATTGAAATTTGTATAATATCCTAAAGTTCTGATCTGCAGTTACTTTTGGAACACACTCAGTTTAGGGGAATTATCTAAGATAAGTTTTATGATCACATAAAAAAAAACAAAGAGAAGGATTTGACAGAATGCATACACAATGCTGAACCTTAGCGTGACATACCTTGATCCACAACTGCAAAGAAGTATCACGCTGTAGGAGGTTTCAGGAAACACTTTCTCCCTGATATTTTCTGGGCATGTTCCAAAATTTTTGCCCATGTTTCTTATCTGAGAAATAGAATTTCTCATACTACAAAGGCAGATAATGTGGATAAACAAATTCCTCTAAGATGTCTTGTGTCAGACCTTGATGTTATCAAATAGTGAAGTAGAATGAAAGAGTACAGAGGACAACATACTCCTACTTCAGACCGGGAATCCTTACAGCCCATCAAGTCAAGAATCTGGAGACTACTTATCTCAGGAGAAAGATAACGTTATGGCTCTGGACACACAATTATATCCTGACCATCCAGAAAACCTGCCCCGTCCCGCGTACACTAAAAGATCATCTCTCCTGTTGTGCCATTTTATGGAAGAACAGGAATTACAGAGATGCTGCCAGAAAAGGGGGAGCCACAACAGACAAGAAGACAAAAAATCACGGTAATTATAGAAATACAAATGAGTTAGTGTTTGCAAACAAATATTAGAGAGAGACTACAAAGTGTGAAAAGGCAGAGATATAATAAGATTTGAGAAATGGAGCAGAAGATTGAAAACAGGTGTTAGACACAGAATTTCTGGTGCTGAACACCAGAGGTAGGCAGAAGCGTGCTTCTGTGTTCATGTACTTCAGAGGTTTAAGACTACAATGGCTCAGAAAAGGACTGATGATGCATGATGAAAACCAAGTGTGCAAGACAGTGGGGTACTGGAGCACTTGCAACCCAAAAGGGCATTCGGTGCTTAACATGGGCTGTCCTTGGGTCAAGTGATAATGCATGGTTTAATTTAAGGAAGATTAAGCACACATACATATACATATGTATGGAATAGCACACATGCATTATATACATATACACACATTTATATTATAATAATTTTTACTATTTCCATACATCCAGAATGGCTATATTTAGCACAGTAAAGGATAAACAAATGGCCAAAAGGAGCTAAGAAGGAATGCTGGAGGAGCCACTGGTCATCTGACCCTCCTATCTCCTTCATATATGCCCCTTTACAGATCTTTTTCTTGTTCTAGAAGGTCTGGGAGCCTCGTGTAAGACACAGGTGTGCAAAATATGCACCTTACTACCACAAAGGGGCTTGGGAAAAGGAAGCCAATCCGGAGTGCAAAGTTCCCATTTCCAAGATGATTTAGAAAATAAAATATGTCTTGAGGCCGGGCGCGGTGGCTCACGCCTGTAATCCCAGGACTTTGGGAGGCTGAGGTGGGCAGATCATAAGGTCAGGAGATCGAGACCATCCTGGCTAACACGGTGAAACCCCGTCTCTACTGAAAATACAAAAAATTAGCCGGGTGTGGTGGCGGGAGCCTGTAGTCCCAGCTACTGGGGAGGCTGAGGAAGGAGAATGGTGTGAACCTGGGAGGCGGAGCTTGCAGTGAGCTGAGATTGCACCACTGCACTCCAGCCTGGGCGACAGAGCCAGACTCAGTCTCAAAAAAAGAAAAAAAAAAAAAAAAAGAAGAAGAAATAGAACATGCGTTGAGGGCATTGATCAGAAAATCATGTTTTGAGATTACGAAAGATGAGAATGACTGAATGCACTGCCTTATTTTAAATTCCAGATCCCTTTAGGCAAGGAATAGTCTCCTCTGAGTATAAACTAACTACTAGGGCTTTAGGGAAACAGGTTCACCTGTATTGAATCGGGTTCCTGGGCAAGTAAATTAAAATAATAAAACAAAAATAAACAAAGAATCAATACATCTACCTGTCAAATAACTGATCTGAGTATTAAAAGAAAAGACAGAGCTTCATTGGTCAAGGCAGGTGAAGTCATTTGCTCATGTAGAGTTGAGTGTTGCCATCTTACCTAACTAGAGCAACATTGATTAACTAGCTTTCCCTGCTGATACTAAACTTGAAGCATAGTACCATTAATGAGGTGATCAAGGCAGAATGCCAGAACGTGGAGACAGCAGAAGGCATAAGGACATAAATGTTGACTTCCCAGGGAAAGATCCTCAGGATGTCCCAACTATGACCACAGGGTCAAGATCTTCCCCTCAACCCAGTGTGCCTTATTCAACTATCGATACTTGAATCTCATGGTTCCTGGACATAACTTCTCAATTCCAGCTTTGCTACTTACATTGCAATCACTTTTCTGTTCTCATAATTATATTCTAGTTCTTGTCTGAATATCTCAATCTTCAGTTTCCTACTCTGATCATGTTACCTCTTTCTACTTTTTCCACTCAATTCTTCTACTGTATGTGTGTGTGTGTATATACATATATAGTATATATATTTGAGCATATATATGCTCCACCTACTTCATTAAAGCCTGCAGTCCAGTTATTTGCCCTGCTATGCTTTTCTGTCTATCTGCCCATGCCTCTCTACGCTTTCTTCCCTCCAGCTTAGATCCCATGACCCTCATCTCAACCCCTCCTTTGTTATCCATCTCTTTCAGACAGAGTCCCAACCCTCAATCTCTTGAATTATTCCTATTTTCTGCTTGTATGCACACAACTTCTCTGGTTCCACTACCAAAACGCAAAACATTCTTGCTTTTGGAAAATAATCACGAAATCAAGTGCATTGGTGCCGATGCACAGGCACACAATCATGATTTCTAGACTCAACTATGTCTCACACATAACACACCCATGTCAAGGTCTCTCTCATTGACCCGACAGCCATTCCTAGCCTTCCTCCTGCTCTACATGGTCCTGCCCTAAACCCACTCTTTTTTTTCTCAGGAGATAACCATGTCCACCTCACAGAGACACTAAAGGACATGTGTCCTCAGTCTCCTGTTTCCCTCACTAAGACTTTTATTTGCATTCACCCCATTGCTGTGTCACGCCCTCTCATTTCAATGGAGAAAGCATCCTTTCAACCAACATTCTATTTGTTCCCCAGATTCCATCTATTTGTCGCCTTAGGAACCTTGCTCTATATTTCTTATCTATCCAGAGTTTCTAAAAATCAACATCTATTGAACACTTCCATATTCTACACCAGACACTCAGATAAAAACTTGGAATACATTATTTCATGTCAATTCTATAGTAACCCTGTGGAATGGGCACCACTTCCATTCTCTCAGACTCATTCTCTCTGGCCATCTCTCTGCTCTTGCTCTTAAGTCACATAAACATTTCTCAACTCTTACTAGAAACTTCCCTTGATCTTTTGTTGTCTTCTAACTCCAGCCTCAACTCCTTGCTTCCCTCCACTGCCACACTTCTTGAGTCACCTCAGCATCCTCTCTCCTCTTCCTCACGGCCCACTCATTCCTCAAGCCTTTTCCACTGAGACTGCACTTACTGTTTATAAAATGTCAGCCTCCTAATTGTGAAAACCAATGGATGTTTTTCAATCTTTATTTCCCTTGATATTTGTCACTTATTACCGGCATCCAAGCCCTTCTGCCCTGAGTCTTCCTCTCTACTGACTTCCATAACAACATACATCTCTCATGTTATCACTTTGAAAACTTCTTCTCAACCTTTCCTTGAGTGATGGTTCCTACTCCATTCCTTAAATGTCTCTGTCCCCAAATCTCTGTCCTTATCATCTTCTCTGAGTGATGTCATTCATTCCCACGGTTCAACTATCACATACAAACCATACCTTAGGGCTTCACTGGATAGCAACACTTAGATATTCCCAAATGAAAGTCTTCCTTGTCAATCTCCAATTTATTTCTCCTCCTAGATTTTCTAACTTGGTTCATTCAATCTTCATATCACCATGTGACCAAGACCAAACTAGGTAGGTATTGTTGACACCTAAAATTTTCTACTTGATTACAAAGAATGACTCCTACAATTATCTGCCAGCATCACACATTATACAATTTTGGAAGGTTGCATTCATTTTACATGATGTTTAGTCTTTAGACCTTACACTTTTAGCATTTAACTTGAAATCACCTTTTTAATGAAAACTTTTAATAAAGCATTTCAAATATTACTGGTAGGAAGTTATGGCTTTAGTGTGGTCAACCTGAGAGAGGAACAGCTTATTTCATTAGAGGTAAAAAGAGGAAAATGTCTTTTGTTCTCTGATTTTCATGGCAGGGGTTGGGTATTATCTGTGTTTCCTGTCAGCTGCCCATCTGCACTGAACTTCTAAGGCTCTGCTAAGCTTTAGCCTACTTAGGATGACTCATTTTCTCCTTAAAATAATATAGAGAGATTTTCTCCCTGAAACAGCATAGATATATTTTTCTCTGCAAGTCTGTGGTTCAGCCTGCTTACTGTTTTCTGAATCTTTGCTAATACTTCCCTAGATATGACAATCAAAAAGGACTAGGGAAAGGGAATGCTATGAGAGACTTTACCATATTTACCTTCTAATTCTTTTGTTATCATCAGGCATGTCAATATCTGGGCAGAGTTGGTAATGAAGTAGTTCAGTACCAAAGAGGTCATATTCCAAGTAGCAGCCAAGTTGAGCAAACTCCAAGAGCTCCTTCTTATCAAGTATAGTCCTAGAAACAATACAACAGATATATTGTTATTATGAGGAGCCCATTTTCCACATGTACATACTAGAAGTTTTAAGCACACTATGTACAAGAACATAGTTGAAGTCAAGTAACAGAAACTTCTGAAATGGCTCTTAATGATGTGAGTATAAAATAGTAAGTTCAATTTGTTACCAGAAATAACAGAACTTACTCATCTAAAAGGGAGTTTTCCCCTCTAAAGTACTTGAGTACTACAGACTTAGTTTAATGATGCTTCCATTATTGCAAAGCAAGTTTGGAATTCTCCCTCAGAACTGCGTTCAGAATACGCCCCCACACTATTTTGAGAATCCTTAATGGAGTAAATTTTCATCCTCTAAGGACTGCTATGAACTGTGAAAACTATCAAAGGAAATCTGGCCTCAGGTCTGGCAAATTAGGTGAGTAATGCTAATCTGGGTAACACATGAGGCTTTGCCTTGTGGTAGCAGGGTGATTTTCTTGTGAAGATTGTAAAGTGGTTCTAAAATTAATTCTAAAGCCTTTAAAGAATGCCGTTCCAACAACTTTAAGGCACAATACTCATACAGATATTTATGTTCTGGAGTGCTTATTTTTTAAATAAAATTTATTATTTTATGATAAATTTTATGGATATCTTCTCATTTCAATAGCTATCATATAAAGAATATAACTATTTTAGGATGTAAGATTATGTAAATGAATGGGAAAGGAGAGAAATGTAAGACAAGTACAGGCTACAGAGAAGAGTACAGAGCAAGAGTAGATTATCTCAAGAAATTTACATTATAACAAGTAAAAAGAGATGCACTAAGGTAACCCCAAAATGCCATTGTAGAGATCCAATCACACAGAGAGCTAAGAAGGAATAAAAACATCCTAGCAGAAGAACAATATGCAAAAAAATGTGAAAGAAAAATATACCCCATTAGACATTTCATGAAGGGAAGGAAGACACTGCATGAAGGGAATGAAGGAAAAATATACCCCATTAGACACTGCATGAAAGGAATGAAGGACCTACAGATTTATAAGGGATCGTTTGGGATCCGAAATTGATCTGGAGATGAGTTGAGAACATTAGACAGTCATTGTCTTATTGGCTTTTAATTCATGCTGATATTTCTATTACTTTGGCAACTCCATGATGTGAGGATTAAAGCACTATTTTGTGGCAGGGCGTGGTGGCTCAATCCCAGCACTTTGTGAGGCCAAGGTGGGTGGATCACTTGAGGTCAGGTGTTCCAGACAAGTCTAGCCAACATGGTAAAACCACATCTCTACTAAAAAGACAAAAATGGCCGGGTGTGGTGGCTCACACCTGTAATCCCAGCATTTTGGGAGGCCGAGGTCGGTGGATCACCTGAGGTCAGGAGTTTAAGACCAGCTTGGCCAACATGGCAAAACCTTGTCTCTACTAAAAATACTAAAAATTAGCCGGGCATAGTGGTGGGTGCCTGTAATCCCAGCTACTTGGGAGGCTGAGGCAGGAAAACTGCTTGAACCCAGCAGACGGAGGTTTCAGTGAGCTGAGATTACACCATTGCAATCCAGCCAGGGAAACAGAGTGAGACTCCGTCTCAAAAAACAAAAACAAAATAAAAATTAGCTGGGGGTGGTGGCAGGCACCTGTAATCCCAGCCACTTGGGAGGCTGAGGCATGAGAATCAACTGAAACCGGGAGGTGGAGGTTGCAGTGAGCTGAGATCATGCCACTGCATTCCAGCCTGGGTGACAGAGCAAGACTCCATCTCAAAAAACAAAAAGCACTAATATCTGGCTGGGCATGGTGGCTCACGCCTGTAATCCTAGCACTCTGAGAGGCCAAAGTGGGTGGATCATTTGAGGCCAGGAGTTTGAGACCAGCCTGGCCAACATGGTGAAAACCCATCTCTACTAAAATAAAATAAAATAAAAAAAATAAAGAAAGAAAAGAAAAGAAAAAAAAAAAAAGCACTATTATGTGTCCATGAATCTACTTCTAAGAGGTCAGAAGAATTTTCAAAGTTTTTTTTTTTTTTTTGAGGCAGAGTCTCCCTCTGTCACCCAGGCTGGAGTATAGTGGCATGATCGGCTCACTGCAACCTCCACCTCCCAGGTCCAAGTGATTCTCCTGCTTCAGCCTCCCATGTAGCTGGGACTACAGGCGTGTGCCACCACTCCCGGCTAACTTTTGTATTTTTAGTAAAGACAGGGTTTTGCCATGTTGGCCAGGCTGGTCTCGAACTCCTGACCTGAGGTGATCCACCTGTCTTGGCCTCCCAAAGTCCTGGGATTACAGTTGTGAGCCACCACGCCCAGTCAAAGCTTTCCTTACAAACCACAGGAGAACCAATTAAACCTCTGTGTACCATGGGTGCGGGAGGTGTCTCCTTTCCTGTGAGATTTCTGGGAGTTGACTATTGACTTTCATTCTGAGCTATCATCTCCTGGCTGGCTCCTTTTCATTTTATTCACCAATTTAGCAGAACTTAGAGTTCACGATGTTGTTTTAGGCAGGGAGGCTAAAAAATCTTTCCTTTATACTATAAAATATACATTAGTTCTGTGCTATCTTCTATTAATACTACTCATTTTCCATCTTCTTACCATGGAGACCATCTTTTGCTTCCAAAATTACTGGGCTGAAAGAATATGTGTTTTTCTACAGAAAACATATTCTGTTTTCCCCAAAGAACCATACTTGAAAAAAAACAAAATATACACAATTAAAGTAACGTAAGCGGGAAGAGGTAAGTTTAGTATTTTTTCCTTTTGAGTAAATTCAGTGTGTTAATTATCCAAAATGGGCAGGGTACTGGGGGAGGGGAGGAGTCAAGAGGGAAATGGAGCCACCAGTTACAGGTTGGATCATACTCTTATTTCTGCTCCTAATGTCTTTTTGTTTCCTTTGGCCCAATGCCTTGAGAATCACTTTTCTAAATTTTCATTGCTATATTGAGGCATATACTTCGTGAAAAGTCCATGGTAAAATGTAAAGCCTTAGAAAAATCTTTAGCCTCAGCTCCAACTGAAAACAAAAAGTAAAGTCACTTAGCATCATTATCATCTTGCTGACAATTATGAGAACTTACTATGTGTCTGACATTGTGTGAAGTGCATTACATGTATTATCTCATTTAATACTCTCTATAATCCCAGCAGGTCTCAATTTTAAAGACCGAGAAACTGGGACTTGAGCGATTAGATACTCACTCAAGGTGATGTGCTAGAATTTAAATTCATCTCAAAGTTAGAACTTACTCTTCTAAACCACCGTACTGTAGAGTTTCTCCTATTGCTAAATATTGTTTTTTACTCAAAGGACATTTTCCAGAATTACAATGACTGAATGTGCACAGAGTATGCTTTAGTTTTTAATTTGAAATTTGATTTCCTCCCCATGGTACCCTCCAACTGCACTTGGAAAATGGAGAATTTACCATCAAAGGGTAGTATGCGGGGAAGACAGTGAAAATCCCAGAAAGGGAAGAAGGGATTCACTTGTGGAGATTTTTAATTGCTAAGTCAGAGGGTAACTACATATAGTAAGCAGGATTAAATCTTTACTGTTATTTTAGACAATTTGAATGACATGATCAAAGAGAAAGGAACTATGGGAATCATGACAACTGCTTACTTTCTTACTATGGGGTGTGTGTGTGTGTGTGTGTGTGTGTGTGTGTGTGTATGTAGTTATTCATTTTTTTAAACTGACATATAGTGATATGACCCCCTCTGGATAACTAAATACTAGTGTGAAGTCAATTAAGAAATGAATATTACAAATATTGGCGGGGCATGGGGGCTCACGCCTGTAATCCCAGCACATTGGGAGGCCAAGGTGGGCGGATCACTTGAGGTCATGAGTTCAAGATCAGCCTGGCCAACATGGTGAAACCCTATCTCTACTAAAAATACAAAAATTAGCCAAGCATGGTGGCTTGTGCCTGTAGTCCCAGCTACTTGGGAGGCCAAGGTAGGAGAATCACTTCAATTTGGGAGGTGGAGGTTGCAGTGAGCCAAGATCACATTACTGCGCTCCAGCCTGGGCAACTGAGGGAGACTCCGTCTCAACAACAAAAAAAAAAAAAAAAAAAAAAAAAAAAAAAAAAAAAAAAAGGAAAGAAAAAAAAGAAATGAATATTTCAAATATTAAGGGGCACAGAGGCAACTTCCATCACCAGATCAGACCTCCCTCCTGAAGCCAGACCTGAAATGCAACTGCCCGCTTGCCATCTCTACTCTGGTGCCTAACAGCGACTTCAACCTCAGCATGTCCCAAACTGGACCTTTCTTCTACCCCTCAAACTGGCTGCTCCAATACCCTTCCCTATCTCTGTTGACAACAACTCCTTTTTTTTTTTTTTTTTTTTTTTTTGAGACGGAGTCTCGCTCTGTCGCCCAGGCTGGAGTGCAGTGGCCGGCTCTCAGCTCACTGCAAGCTCCGCCTCCCGGGTTTACGCCATTCTCCTGCCTCAGCCTCCCGAGTAGCTGGGACTACAGGCGCCCGCCACGTCGCCCGGCTAGTTTTTTGTATTTTTTATTTAAGTAGAGACGGGGTTTCACCGTGTTAGCCAGGATGGATCTCTGATCTCCGACCTCGTGATCTGCCGTCTCGGCCTCCCAAAGTGCTGGGATTACAGGCTTGAGCCACCGCGCCCGGCCGACAACAACTCCATTCTAGCTGCTCAGGCCAAAAACCTCGATCATTCTTGACTGCTTTCTTCCTCTGACATTCTACGTTTAACCTATTAGGATAGCATTGGGGCTCAGTCTTCAAAATACGACCAGAATCCAGACCTACCATCACCTCCCATACTACCCTCCAGACCCAAATCACCCTGGTCTCTTGCAGGATCACTGCAATAGATACCAAATTGTTCTATTACAGTCTATTCTACATACTGCAATTAAAGTGCCACCTTCACACCTAAGTCAGACTAGGTCTCTCTTCTGCTCAGAACCCACCAATGGCTTTCTATTTCCCTCAAAAGTAAAAGCCAAGGCCTTACAGTGGCCCATGAGGCATTATGTGATCTCTCTCCATGTGGTCTTGCAAAAGCCTCATCTAGAAGAGGAATGGGGCTGAGCGTGGTGGCTCACACCTGTAATTCCAGCACTTTGAGAGGCTGAGGCACGTGGATCACTGAGGTCAGGAGTTCGAGACCAGTTTGGCCAATACAGTGAAACCCTGACTGTACTGAAAATACAAAAATTCGCCGGTGTGGTGGCACGTGCCTGCAGTCCCAGCTGCTCAGGAGGATGAGGCAGGAGAATCGCTTGAACCTGGAAGGCAGAGGTTGCAGTGAGCCAAGATCATGCCACTGCACTCCAGTTTGGGTGACAGAGCAAGACACTGTCTCAAAAAATAAAATAAAATAAAATAAAATAAAAGAGGAATGGGGAGGTGGCAGGCATGGTGGCTCATGCCTGTGGTCCCAGCTACTTGGAAGGCTGAGTGGGGAGGACTGCTTGAGCCCAGGAGTTCAAGGCTGCAGTGACCTATGATGACACCACTACACTCCAGCTTGGGTGACAGAGTGAGCCTCTGCCTCTAAAAAATGAAATATAAACAAACAAAAAATAAAAGAGGAATGGGGACTGTAGGGACCCAATTCTCCAGACGCAATGAAATATAAATTTTACCTACGTTGTAAACGTTAACTGAAGAATGTCACCATAAGCAGAGATGTCTTTCTAGGGGAAGACTAACACTGTTCCATAAGATTCATCCACACATGTTAAGTTTCAAAAGTAACCCCTGGCCAGGCACATTGGCTCACTCCTATAATCCCAGCACTTTGGGAAGCCAAGGTGGAAGGATCCCTTGAGCCCCGGAGTTTGAGACTAGCCTTGGAAACAAAGCAAGACCCTGTCTCTACAACAAACTGTAAAAATTAGCAGGACATGGTGGTGTGTGCCTGTGGTTCCAGTTGCTCAGGAGGCTGAGGTGGGAGGATCATTTGAACCCAGGAGTTTGAGGCTACAGTGAGCTATGGTCGTACTGCTGCACTCCAGCCTGGGACAGAGTCAGACCTTGTCTCAAAAAAAAAAAAAAAAAAAAAAAAGTAATCCCTGTGAATTCTTACCCCGTCGAAAATCTTAATGTAAAGGGATGTGACTTTGGGGAAGCTGTTTCCTCTGTAAAAACATTCTTAAAAATTTCACGGTCACATGCGAGGGGAGATTGCTTCAGAAGGGAAGCAATTAGGCTGATATTTTAGACATCAGGAAAATGCAGTTGAAAAAGAGGGGCAAGGCCAGATGCAGTGAGTGGCTCATGCCTGTAATACCAGCACTTTGGGAGGCCGAGCCTCTGGTAGGGTTGCTTGAGCCCAGGAGTTTGTGACCAAACACAGAGAGACCCTGTCTCTATAACAAAAATAAATAAATAGAAAGAAAAAGAGGGGAAGAGAAATTTGCTGTCATTAAAATACCAAGACATACATACATATATATACAGTTTTTCTTTCTGATTTTTTAACTGACATTTATTGATATGACCTCCTTTGGGTAACTACATATTAATGTGAAGGCAATTAAGAAATGAATTCAGCTGCGCACGGTGGCTCATGCCTATGATCCCAGCACTTTGGGAGGCCGAGGTGGAAGGGTCACTTGAGCTCAGGAATTCCAGACAAGCCTGGGCAACATGGCAAAACCTGATTTCTAACAAAAATACACACATCAGCCAGGTGAGGGTGGTGCACGCCCATGGTCCCAGCTACTTGGGAGACTGAGGTGGGAGGATTGTTGGAGATCGGGAAGTCGAGGCTACAGTGAGTCATGATCAAGCCACTGCACTCCAGCCTAGGTGACAGAGCAAGCAAGACACAATTCCAAATAAACAAATAAATAAATAATTAAATTAAAAATTAAATTAAAAAATAAAAATAAAGGGGATGAATTCATTTAAATTATTCTTATTGACAAAGCAAACTGATTGCAAAATCCAGGGGAAGAAAATAGTGTGTGATCACACATATTTTTCAAAGGAAAGTCCTGTAAATAAGTAGAATGTGGTATGAGATATTAATGAGGGGTGGGACAGGAAATAAGAAAATCAACACCTGATAGGCATCAGGTATTTAATATTGCCCCAGCTTGTTTAATCCTTACAGAAGCTCTATCAGGAAGGTGTGACTGTCCCCATCTTACAGATGAGGACTTTAAGTCTCAGAAAAGATAAACTCAGGTCTCAAACTAAAAGAGCTTCAAAAACACCCAAACTGCTTTTGTGTTCAGAGGCCTGTTCTTAGACCAGGCTGCCCCTCCGGGGTGTGAACGCTCCAGGCACCAGGCAGCTCCATTCCTCCTCCAAGGCACTCACACTCCGGAGACACACTCACCATCACAATGACATCCAGGAACAAGCACCGTGCACCATGAAGGTCTAACAAGGTGACTTACCTATGTGAAACTGACATTCAGCTGGATGGCTTCCAGGGACTGCCAAAGTGCTACTGAAGTTGCATTTA
This sequence comes from Rhinopithecus bieti, assembly GCF_001698545.2. Classification (NCBI taxonomy): domain Eukaryota; kingdom Metazoa; phylum Chordata; class Mammalia; order Primates; family Cercopithecidae; genus Rhinopithecus; species Rhinopithecus bieti. The sequence goes on along the minus strand of NW_016804580.1, from coordinate 632,577 downwards.
TGCAAGTGAATTTCTTTTTCACTTGGAGAGGATTGACCCCAAATGTCAGTATGCTACCACGGGAAAATGAACTCTGTGTGCCATCCAGCAGATGAGGGTTAAACAGACGTCCTGCCCCTCCCCATCACCAGTGATCTCACAGCACATCTTGGAAGAGTGGAGGTGCTAACCTCAGGCAGTTTTCTTCATTCTGCATTCCATATCCATGAATAATTCTTGAGAGTTGTTTTTCATTTTATTTTATTTTTCTTGAGACGGAGTCTCACTCTGTCGCACAGGCTGGAGTGCAGTGGCGCGATCTTGGCTCACTGCAGCCTCCACCTCCTGGGTTCAAGGGATTCTCCTGCCTCAGCCTCCTGAGTAGTAGGTGGGACTCCAGGTGCCCCCAACTACACCCAGTTAATTTTGTATTTTTAGGAGAGGCGGGGTTCCATCATGTTGGCCAGGCTGCTGTCAAACTCCTGACCTCAGCTGATCCGCCAGCTGATTTGCCTGCCTCGGCCTCCCAAAGTGCTGGGATTACAGGCGTGAGACACTGCGCCCGGCCATCCATGAATGATTCTATTCTTTCTTACTCCAATCTTTCCCAGCTTTTAAGGTAGGTAGTTTTCGCTTCTTCCCCTGAAGAGTCAGTGAAGTGATTGTGACGCACAGAAGAGCTACCGCATTTGACACTGAAGAAACGTTCCATCTTCAAGGTGGATGAAATGATTGCAATGTCATTTACAAAATATCCTGGGATTTCCCAGGAGGAAGATGAGATTTTTGTATCAAGTACTTGTTCATGTCATTCATATGATATCATTTCTTCTGCTGCATATTTTATACTTTTGCTCAACTAATAAGTAACTTTTCTGTATATAAAAACAGGCATAGATTTAGGGAAAATATATTGCCATCAGCTAAAAAAAAGGTGTCCAAAGTGATTTGGCTTGTTATTTTCAGAATACAGTTATCATTTACCCAGTTTCTTAAGGCTGGTACTATAATGCAAGACAGGTGATTCTATTTTCAACCCCCTTTTATATTCTAGATCTTATCCATATGCTGAGGGGTTTAGTTTAATGTCAAAATATACTCTGTGTGGAAGAAAGGAAGTCTGCATGAAGTGATAATTTAGACAAGGGTCTGTGGACTCCCTAGGTAGAAAGAACTAAGGAGCAGAGGAAAGAATTTGATCCGTGGGTAGGATCAAGATAACGAAAGCACCTACCATTTGTCTTGGGCTTTACAGGTTCAAATAACTCTCAGGTACATTATTTCATTTCACACATTGAAACACACCTTTATAAATTAATTCAGTGAACATCTACTATCAGCTGTCTTGTGCTATTCTCTGTGTTAGGAATATAGACACGAATAAAAAATTTAAGATGCTGCCTCAAGGAACTGAAAGTCTGCAGAAGGTAGATATTTAAGCCAATAATTATAGTTAAATGTGTTAAAAACATTTAAGTACAAATAAATACAAAGTATTACAAAAAAAGAATGAGGCAATTAATTTTTTTCACTTGATTCACTTTGATTCATTTGAGTTAAGCCTTGAAGGATACTATTTAGACAAATGTTGGTGGGGTTCCAGATGAACAATCCAGAGAGGCTGGGCATATGGCTTATGCCTATAATCCCAGCATTTTGGGGGCCAAGGCGAGTGGATCACCTGAGGTTAGGATTTTTGAGACCAGCCTGGCCAACATGAGGAGACCTTGTCTCTACTAAAAATACAAAAATTAGCCAGGCGTGGTGGCAGCTGCCTGTAATCCCAGCTACTTGGGAGGCTGAGGTAGGAGAATTGCTGGAACCCAGGAGGCGAAGGCTGCAGTGAGCCAAGATCATGCTACTGAACTCTAGCCTGGGCGACGGTGTGAGATTTTGTCTCAAAAAAAAAAAAAAAAAAAAAAAAAAAAAAAAAAATCCAGAGAACCACCTGCTGAGAGGCAAAAAGGGAGCTTGCTGTTCCTGAATATAAGGGTGTAGTTTATCAGACAGGAGGGGAGAAGAGAGGGGAATCATCCATCCATCTATCCATCCCTCCATTTAATAAGAAATTGTTACTTGCAATCAGCCATGAGCTGGGAAAACAAACACAAATAACACCAGTCCCTTATTGGAAGCAGTTCAGTATCTACTACGGAAAACAGATACGGAAACAAATACTTGCTGTAGAGAATTTACCAAGTGTCATGGTAAGAGTGCTACTAGGAACTAGGTTGGCAAGAAGGAGCTATCAAACAGTGCTTGGCTGGTTCTGGAAAAGCTTCATAGAGGAGAAAACCCCTGGTGAATTGCATTTTGAAGAAAGATTCTGCCTCGTAGATAAGGGGAAATAGAACATTCATAGCAGAGAGAAGAGCATGCGTGAGATGCATATAAGGACAACCAATACAGGGCACTCAAAGACATGGTCGGTGTGGCTTTGGCCCAGAGACTGTGTGCATACTAGGAATAACGAGAGAGAAGCTGGAGGGAGGTGAGGGAACCAGAAGACCAAGACCTTTGCCTGAGGCAAAGGTGACCCATTGGAGGGTTTTAAGTCAGGATCGGGGATATAATTAGATTTGCCTTTGGAAAGATCTGGTGGATTGTGGAGGCTAGATCTGGGACCAAAACTAAGGGAGAGATTCGTGTTTGGAGACTTACAATAATTCAAATGATAAATGAGGGGCTGAATTCAGAGAACACCAGAGGAGTGGATAGGAGAGCTTGTATTTGGAGGTCTTTAGGCTAACAGCTGGGTAAATAGCGCTGTTATTAGCCAGATTATGGAGTACAGCAGCAAGAGTGAAGGATGAGGTATTGGCACCACAGGGACAGCCATGCAGGAGGAGAATCACGAGCCTGTCTTGCTTGGGCAACTGATTAGATGTTGGCACCATTAAATAACAAGAACAAGGAGCAGGTTGTGAAATTCACAATAGACTGGTGAAATAGTTATGTCACATATTAATGTCATTGCCCGAATAAAGAAACTAAAACATGGGTCTTCTTTAAAGTGATCAACAATGCAGGTATTCCAACTCCTAATCCAGTGCCCTTTCCATTGTGCTGAGCTTTGATTTGATTGTAACTCATCAGCCATTTGATTCTGTGAATTCCTTGGGCAAGTGGTGGGCCTGTGAGGGCAGTTCTATGTAGGGTCGTGGAGCTAGCTCAGGCACTGACATCTGAAGAATCATAAATTGCATTCCCTGATAAAACTTACAGACTTGATCAAGTATGTTTTAAAAATTGGCATACAAATAAAATAACAACAGAATTCTTATATATACAACTGATTTATTGAAAACGTTGAATTTCAATGACTGATCATTAAAAATTATTTCCCAAAAAAGTAATTCCAGGCTGGGCATGGTGGGCTCACACCTGTAATCCCAGCACTTTGGGAGGCTGAGGTGGATGGATCACTTGAGGTCGAGAGTTTGAGACCAGCCTGGCCAACACGGCAAAACCTTGTCTCTACTAAAAATACAAAATTGGCTGAGCGTGGCAGTGCATGCTTGTGATCTCAGCTACTTAGGAGGCTGGGGCATGAGAATCACTTGAACCTGGGAAGTGGAGGTTGCAGTGAGCTGAGATTGCACCACTGCACTCCAGCCTGGATAAGAGAGCAAGACATCGTCTCAGGAAAAAAAAAAAAAAAGTAATTCCAACAAACTTTGTCCTCCTCCCCCTTGAGCTGATCAATTTAGAACCAATGAATATTTGTACAACTATGTGGAATTCTTATGTTTTTAAAGTTTTTCAACAACTACTTAGAATAATTACTAAACTCAACTAGAATTATACACTTAATAACCTAAAATTAACGTTAAAATGTTTATAATGCAATATTTTAAAAAAGTAAATTACCATAATCAAGTGATTATAACCTAATTTACTATACTCTGATTTGATATTAACAGAATTTAAAACATTATTCATGTCTACCTTACACTGCTAATGACAGCTCCACCGTAACTACGAGATCTGAGAAATTCTTAATTGATGGAATTCAACTGATCTCAATTAACTAAAATAAATTTAAATGTCAAAATAGAAAGTAAACAGAGATGATATAAGTTTTAATGTGTGGTCTAAACATTGCCTATGATTAAAAACATATAATTTGCTACTTCCACTAACAATTTGCCAAGAACTTTAGTTTGATCCAGACTCAAGCCATAAATGACTACATTTGCATTAATATACTAGTTTATGCCCAAATATGTAGGTATTTTAAAGATTTATTTTTTATGGGATTCTTTTGCATGAAGGCATGACATTTATTGAACAATATTTTGATACTGGAGAATAACTGGGAATGAAATATAATTTAAAAATTCAGTTTGCTATTATCTATATTTTAACAAGCATCTCCCCCCACCACTTCATTCAGTTCTCTGACTGCTTGGGTCGCTAAAGAAATGTTTAATGACATCATAGGAAGGAATGACGTCACCCTTTCAATATTATGACTTAAGTGTAGGCTTAAGCAAAAGGAACAGATGGCTGCAAGAGAGAAAAACCCTTGTTTAAATTAGACTAAACCCAGAAGTTGGCTCCAAATTACAAAGTGTAATTAAAACTTTATTTTAGAATGCATTTCACAGTTTATACATCCCAGGAAGAGCTTTTCACCATATGAACTCTTCAGCTACCACATAGCACAAAAGAGGCTGCGTTTTTCATGTAAGGCGATACACGGTTCAGGGAATGACGGTATTGAGGAGAGTGAAGATAAATCTCATAGACATGGCAATCCTATTTGTTAAAATGTCACATTTCATGGGAATGGTGTCAGAGTCATGAAAAATTGCTTTAGAAAAAAAATTACTAGTGGAAGGCTTTGGTGGGTAGAATGTACTGCATAGAGCACATGGCCAGCACTTCCCTTTCACCTGGAAGGCAGGTCTGCCCAAAATAGTATAATTTGGGATACTCCACAATTAATTATTAATTATCACCATAACTTTATTACATTTTATTTGGCACTATTTATGAATATAAAGAATTTTGGTGCATTTCACTTTGTCAAATGTTTGCCTAGATTTCTCTCTCTCTCCTTTTTTTCTTCTTTCTCTCCTTTCTTTCTCCCTCCCTCCCCTTCCTTCCTTTCTGCCTCCCTCCCTCCCCCTTTCCCTTTCTTCCTTCCATAGGTTCTACATGTTGAGAGAAAATACATAGTAAGCAATAACAGGGCAGGGGTGGGGAAAATTTGCATAACACTTTAGGGTTAAAAATCATTTTTCTGGCCGGCTCAGTGGCTCATGCCTGTAACCCCAGCATTCTGGGAGGCTGAGGCAGGAGGATCGCTTGAGGCAGGAGTTCAAAATTAATTTGGGAAACAGCAAGTCCCTGTCTCTTTTATTCTCAAAATTTTAAAAAAAAAATTGTTTTTGAGAATAAAAGAAACTCAGTGCCATATTCACAGGATTGCAGTTGTTACAAACAAATACATGTACATAGCATTCCAATTGTTCTTAAACACCACTGTACTACTTAACTATATCAAGATGTTTTGCTCAATTTCAGTTTGTCAAATATTTGCTTGGAATTGTTTTTGAATGACTTCCCATTAATTCACGAATATTCACAGGGATTAAATTGTGTAAGTTCCAAGGAAACCACATAATTATTTTTTGTGGCTTTTCACAGAAAACCTTAAGGTTAAAAATCACCATAATTATAATTAAATAATGACTTTGAAGACAGAGAGTGGGCTGTTCTTCAGGCTACAGCCCAGCGTCTGCTATATGGTAACTAGACACGCAAATATTTGTGGAACGAATGAATGATGTGATATCCCACTCTCTTATTTCACCTAATTAAGAGCATGAAAAAAATATCAAAATTATATCTTTCAAGAGTTTGGCCAATTTGGCACGAATGATCAGAAACAAACAGAATAAAATGTGCTGTTGGCCAGTTCCCTAAACCTTTCCCTCTTGTTGTATTTCAGAAACCCTTAGGTCAATTCCTCTACCTTCCTCCTCAGTCAGGAATTTTCAAAGACAGTGATGTGCTATTTTCCTTCACTTAATTATCATTGTGCCCTTAATCAAACTCGAGGCCCTGGATTTCTATCAAAGCCCTTTGGCTTGTTAAATAGATAACCAAGTAGAAAAAAGAGTCAGGCACCGCACCTGTCTATTGCCCCTCCAGGGGGGTAAAAAATTTAATCAGTAACTAGTTGCTACCCAAATACCTGCCAGCCATGCTGTTTTACTCAGCTTTCATTGGTAAATAATTTTGTTGTCATAAAAGTACCTACGGCTACTCTAATAGTCCATTAAGGATAAAATCTCCTTGAAGATGAATAGCAAAAAGGATATATGTGGGTTTTTTTTTTTTTCAATTGCATCTAGCCTATATTAGAACGGAGGCCAAGGCAGTGCTATCATTACATGTCACCTGGACATGTGGGTAGAGTTTTAACAGGTAGTAAAATTATAATAAATGATTGAAAGGCAGAAAGCCTTCATAGATTAAGATCAAGAAGGAACCCTTAAGTGCCGGTGCTCTTTTCCAATAAATGTTGACTTTGGGTGGCTGTAACCATCAAGGGCGGTCCCCTGCAATGTACCCTAGGGTTAAATTCACAGCAGCCAACAGGCCCACGTTTCTTAAAGGGAACAGATGGTTAGGGGAGGGCCTAGACACAGAAGCAGATTTATCTTGTCAGGCTGTTATCTCCTAGTAAATGACCTTAAGCAGGTCACCAATGGTCACATGACAACAATGTAGTTCAGAGGTCTCCTAAGGTGATGGCCATTCATTAACTCTTCCGTCTCGGGGTCCCAAATGCCCCTTTTGGATAGCTATGTAGCAATTTGTTGTTGTTGTCGCAATGTGTGTATGTGTGTGTGTGTGCACCCACACAAATGCATGAATCCTTATGAAGACTGTACATCTTCAAAAATGTTTACCTGCTTCAGTGTGATTGGGGGCATACTGTAATATTTCACTGTGTATACTGAGATGATGGAAATACTACTATAAAGGGGAAAAATAAACTAGTCACGGGTAGGTAAGACTGAGGGTGAGCCCCATTGGAGAGTCCCAGCATTCTGGAGGGCTCTGAAGCAGAGCCACTGCCTGATTATCTCCCAGTCACAGGGTAGCTTCAGAGCCTTGTTTTGGTTTTTCATGTCTGAAAACGCATGATGGGGGAAATGAAATAATTTGCCATTTTGTCTTGGTTTTTATTTTTTGGAGGCCTTGTTTTGGGGATGCGCGTCTGTTTTGTGAGGCTTCTGTGCATTTCGTTGCATGAAATACATGCCCTTTGTGATTTGTCTCCATTACAGAAAGCTGAAGTCCTTGGCCTTTCAGTACGGCTCAGATTGTATGCACAGCCCTGCAGCCCTCAGAGACTCTGTGAGAGGCTGACCCAGTCAGACTTCAGCATGGCCACTGTCTTGCTGTGAGCAGCCACTTCAAAGAGCTAACGATGCCTGCATCTGCCTCCCTGATTATTTTTTTTCTGTTACTTTATTCGGTATGTTTTTCCAAATGCACTGCTTCTTCTAAAGTCATGTTCCCTAGCTGCCTCCCTACTGAAATGCTCATACTTTCATGTATGTCTTTTTCATGCACTGGAACCCTGAATAATCCATCAGATAGGTACGGAATGGATGGCTGCTCTAGCGATGGTCTAAGAATTTTCTAGAATGTTCTGAGTTTGATGTCAGGTCAACCTTTCCATTCTGTTCTGAGTCATTCTAGAGAGATATATTGAAACTGCAGCCAAATGGAAATCTGGTAATGTATCTTTATTGTTTAACAGAAAAAAATACATATGTGTGTGTATATATATAAATATATACATATGTGTATATATAGGTGTAGTATATACATATATGTATATCACTAGGCAATAAAGAAAACATTTGCAATTTATATATTGTTTGATTTTATGAGCAGAGAAATACTACTGTGGTAGAAGCAAAGGTTTATTTCACATTTTCCAATGAAAGCTTGTTTTCTATTTGTGCCAAGCATAATTTTCTAACTTACATACATGTCTAACTGTAAATAGATGGAGATAGAAAGATTCTTCTTTACGAATCATCTTGAGCCAGTTTCAAGCAGTATGGCAGACTAGATGTTCACAGAAAACCTTTCCAGCAGAATGCATGTAAAATACTACATTATATTGAAGAGAGGAAAAAAAAAACACCCTATTTTGAAATGCTTGGTTTAGCTGGTGGGAAAGTAACACTTACTTGCTCGGGGGACAGAGACAACAAGAGAGCTGAGAACATGAGGAATAAGGTGAAACCTAGAGCTAGCATTTGCCTAAAAGGTATTAATGAGCCAAGTAAGACAGAGCGTGGACTTGAACCAAGTAGGAGATCAGATTGGAGACATATAAAGGGCTACTCCCTTCATATGGAAGGCAACACACCCTTGAGGATGAAGTAGGTAAAAACTTGGTCCACAAACAGGTTTTGGAGATTACAGATGGTCCCTGGTTAGTTTGCCTTAATGCTTTTTGGACTTTACAATGGCGTGAATGCAATACACATTCACTAGAAACCGTACTTCAAGTACCCAGAGAAACATTCTGTTTTCCACTTTCAGTACAGTATTCAACACATTACATGAGCTATTCAACACCTTATTACAAAATAGTCTTTGCGTCAGATGATTCTGCGGAACTGTAGGCTAATATAAGTGTTCTGAGCATGTTTAAGGTAGGCTACCTTAAGCTGTGGTGTTCAGTAGGTTAGGTATATTAAATGCACTTTCAGCTTACAATNTTTTTGAGAATAAAAGAAACTCAGTGCCATATTCACAGGATTGCAGTTGTTACAAACAAATACATGTACATAGCATTCCAATTGTTCTTAAACACCACTGTACTACTTAACTATATCAAGATGTTTTGCTCAATTTCAGTTTGTCAAATATTTGCTTGGAATTGTTTTGAATGACTTCCCATTAATTCACGAATATTCACAGGGATTAAATTGTGTAAGTTCCAAGGAAACCACATAATTATTTTTTGTGGCTTTTCACAGAAAACCTTAAGGTTAAAATCACCATAATTATAATTAAATAATGACTTTGAAGACAGAGAGTGGGCTGTTCTTCAGGCTACAGCCCAGCGTCTGCTATATGGTAACTAGACACGCAAATATTTGTGGAACGAATGAATGATGTGATATCCCACTCTCTTATTTCACCTAATTAAGAGCATGAAAAAAATATCAAAATTATATCTTTCAAGAGTTTGGCCAATTTGGCACGAATGATCAGAAACAAACAGAATAAAATGTGCTGTTGGCCAGTTCCCTAAACCTTTCCCTCTTGTTGTATTTCAGAAACCCTTAGGTCAATTCCTCTACCTTCCTCCTCAGTCAGGAATTTTCAAAGACAGTGATGTGCTATTTTCCTTCACTTAATTATCATTGTGCCCTTAATCAAACTCGAGGCCCTGGATTTCTATCAAAGCCCTTTGGCTTGTTAAATAGATAACCAAGTAGAAAAAAGAGTCAGGCACCGCACCTGTCTATTGCCCCTCCAGGGGGGTAAAAAATTTAATCAGTAACTAGTTGCTACCCAAATACCTGCCAGCCATGCTGTTTTACTCAGCTTTCATTGGTAAATAATTTTGTTGTCATAAAAGTACCTACGGCTACTCTAATAGTCCATTAAGGATAAAATCTCCTTGAAGATGAATAGCAAAAGGATATATGTGGGTTTTTTTTTTTTTCAATTGCATCTAGCCTATATTAGAACGGAGGCCAAGGCAGTGCTATCATTACATGTCACCTGGACATGTGGGTAGAGTTTTAACAGGTAGTAAAATTATAATAAATGATTGAAAGGCAGAAAGCCTTCATAGATTAAGATCAAGAAGGAACCCTTAAGTGCCGGTGCTCTTTTCCAATAAATGTTGACTTTGGGTGGCTGTAACCATCAAGGGCGGTCCCCTGCAATGTACCCTAGGGTTAAATTCACAGCAGCCAACAGGCCCACGTTTCTTAAAGGGAACAGATGGTTAGGGGAGGGCCTAGACACAGAAGCAGATTTATCTTGTCAGGCTGTTATCTCCTAGTAAATGACCTTAAGCAGGTCACCAATGGTCACATGACAACAATGTAGTTCAGAGGTCTCCTAAGGTGATGGCCATTCATTAACTCTTCCGTCTCGGGGTCCCAAATGCCCCTTTTGGATAGCTATGTAGCAATTTGTTGTTGTTGTCGCAATGTGTGTATGTGTGTGTGTGTGCACCCACACAAATGCATGAATCCTTATGAAGACTGTACATCTTCAAAATGTTTACCTGCTTCAGTGTGATTGGGGCATACTGTAATATTTCACTGTGTATACTGAGATGATGGAAATACTACTATAAAGGGGAAAATAAACTAGTCACGGGTAGGTAAGACTGAGGGTGAGCCCCATTGGAGAGTCCCAGCATTCTGGAGGGCTCTGAAGCAGAGCCACTGCCTGATTATCTCCCAGTCACAGGGTAGCTTCAGAGCCTTGTTTTGGTTTTCATGTCTGAAAACGCATGATGGGGAAATGAAATAATTTGCCATTTTGTCTTGGTTTTATTTTTTGGAGGCCTTGTTTTGGGGATGCGCGTCTGTTTTGTGAGGCTTCTGTGCATTTCGTTGCATGAAATACATGCCCTTTGTGATTTGTCTCCATTACAGAAAGCTGAAGTCCTTGGCCTTTCAGTACGGCTCAGATTGTATGCACAGCCCTGCAGCCCTCAGAGACTCTGTGAGAGGCTGACCCAGTCAGACTTCAGCATGGCCACTGTCTTGCTGTGAGCAGCCACTTCAAAGAGCTAACGATGCCTGCATCTGCCTCCCTGATTATTTTTTTTCTGTTACTTTATTCGGTATGTTTTCCAAATGCACTGCTTCTTCTAAAGTCATGTTCCCTAGCTGCCTCCCTACTGAAATGCTCATACTTTCATGTATGTCTTTTCATGCACTGGAACCCTGAATAATCCATCAGATAGGTACGGAATGGATGGCTGCTCTAGCGATGGTCTAAGAATTTTCTAGAATGTTCTGAGTTTGATGTCAGGTCAACCTCTCCATTCTGTTCTGAGTCATTCTAGAGAGATATATTGAAACTGCAGCCAAATGGAAATCTGGTAATGTATCTTTATTGTTTAACAGAAAAAAATACATATGTGTGTGTATATATATAAATATATACATATGTGTATATATAGGTGTAGTATATACATATATGTATATCACTAGGCAATAAAGAAAACATTTGCAATTTATATATTGTTTGATTTTATGAGCAGAGAAATACTACTGTGGTAGAAGCAAAGGTTTATTTCACATTTTCCAATGAAAGCTTGTTTTCTATTTGTGCCAAGCATAATTTTCTAACTTACATACATGTCTAACTGTAAATAGATGGAGATAGAAAGATTCTTCTTTACGAATCATCTTGAGCCAGTTTCAAGCAGTATGGCAGACTAGATGTTCACAGAAAACCTTTCCAGCAGAATGCATGTAAAATACTACATTATATTGAAGAGAGGAAAAAAAAAACACCCTATTTTGAAATGCTTGGTTTAGCTGGTGGGAAAGTAACACTTACTTGCTCGGGGACAGAGACAACAAGAGAGCTGAGAACATGAGGAATAAGGTGAAACCTAGAGCTAGCATTTGCCTAAAAGGTATTAATGAGCCAAGTAAGACAGAGCGTGGACTTGAACCAAGTAGGAGATCAGATTGGAGACATATAAAGGGCTACTCCCTTCATATGGAAGGCAACACACCCTTGAGGATGAAGTAGGTAAAACTTGGTCCACAAACAGGTTTTGGAGATTACAGATGGTCCCTGGTTAGTTTGCCTTAATGCTTTTGGACTTTACAATGGCGTGAATGCAATACACATTCACTAGAAACCGTACTTCAAGTACCCAGAGAAACATTCTGTTTTCCACTTTCAGTACAGTATTCAACACATTACATGAGCTATTCAACACCTTATTACAAAATAGTCTTTGCGTCAGATGATTCTGCGGAACTGTAGGCTAATATAAGTGTTCTGAGCATGTTTAAGGTAGGCTACCTTAAGCTGTGGTGTTCAGTAGGTTAGGTATATTAAATGCACTTTCAGCTTACAATATTTTTGACTTACAATGGCTTTATTGGAACATAACCCATTACAAGTCAAGGGGTATCTGTATGTATCTTTCTCAGTCTTGGCTTCTAGTGAAAGGAAGGTAAGTTGAGAAAAAGTCTCCCTTTAGAATCCATAGCCCCATTCCTGCACTTGCTAAGCTGAGGGGTCAGAATTCATAGCACCTGTGTGGGTCTAAGTCTCTCAAGTCTAAAATTTAGTTTAAACAGTTACAAAAAGCGTTATGTGATTCCATCTACATGAGCTACCTAGAGTAGTCAAATTCACAGAGACAGAAAGTAGAATGGCGTTTGTCACAGGCCATGGGGAGTGAATACACTCAACATTACTGAGCTGTACATTTCAAAATGTTTAAAAGATGATACATTTTATGTTATGCACATTTTACCACAATTAAAAAATTTAGTATAAAGTTTCCCATGTAGGTAGTGCCACAACTGCCTACCAGAAATAAAAAATAAATAACCAAAAAAAAAAAAAAAAACAGGGGTAAGGGGAAACCAACTTAACACTTACAATAATTTCTAAGAAATCTGATCTCATAACAAAAAATTCTACTCTAAAACATAAGGAAATAACCTCATATCAATGACAGCCAGAAGAACTAGTAAACTACATCAGAGTAAAAAAAAGGCAGCAGAAATCAGATTTATCAATTACAAGTTATACATTGTATGTTTAATATTTTTTTAAAGGTTGAATTGAAACCATGTTGAAAGGAAAATAAATGATCAAAATTAACCAAGCAGATTTGAAAAGTAACCAACTAGAACTTAGTAGGTAACAGAAAAAACTATACAGTTCTCAATATTATAAACCAAATAAATTGGCTAAGCAACAGATTGATTCTGTTGGAAAGAAAAGTAGTAAATAAGAAGATCGAACTGAAGAAATTACAGCTCAGTGATGCATGTGGATGGAAATATCAAACAGATGTTAAGAGATACAGAGTACAGGTAAGAAAGCCCTACATATACCAAACTGGAGTTTGTGATACAGATGATAAATAACATGTGAGTGAAACAATATTTAAAGAGATAATGGCCAAGGCTTTTCAGAAACAATGAAAGAAACATCCTTACATTCAGGAATCCCAAGGAATGCCAAGCATGCAATTAAAAGAAATTTGTGATCAGGTACAATGGCTCATGCCTATAGTCCCAGAACTTTGGGAGGCCAAGGTGAGCGACTTGCTTGAGCTCAGGAGTTTGACCAGCCTGGGCAACAGGGAGAGAACCCATCTCTACAAAAAATATAAAAATTATCCAGGTGTGGAGGCACATGCCTGTAGTCCCAGCTTCTTGGGAGGCTGAGGTGGGAGGATCACTTGAACTTGGGAGGTTGAGGCTGCAGTGAGCCAAAATCATGCCACTGCACTCCAGCCTGGGCAACAGAGAGAGACTCTCTCTCTCTCTCCGTATATATATATATACACACACACACACATATATATTTAAATTAGTAGAAATGCAGAATACTTGAACAACATGATAAACAATTATGTTCTAATAGACACATAGAACACTTACACCGTGTAATAACTTCAGAATGCAATGCTTTTAAGAATCTAGGCCGGGCGTGGTGGCTCAAGCCTGTAATCCCAGCACTTTGGGAGGCCGAGACGGGCGGATCATGAGGTCAGGAGATCGAGACCATCCTGGCTAACACGGTGAAACCCCGTCTCTACTAAAAAATACAAAAAAACTAGCCAGGCGAGGTGGCGGGGGCTGCTGCTACTCCCAGCGCTACTTGAGGCTGAGGCAGGAGAATGCGTGAACCCGCGGAGCCTAGCTTGCAGTGAGCTGAAGATCCAGCCACTGTACTCCAGCCTGGGCGCAGAGCGAGACTCGCTCTCAAAATATAAAAAAAGAAAGCATCTAGAATACATTACTAAATTGTATGAACATTTTATAAAATTTAAAATTATTAGTGTAATACATTTTGAAGGTATGACATACTTCACAATGTTTAAAAAGTATCATCATTACTGAATAAATGTGCTACATATATCCCATATCATACAAGGTAACATTATAAAATACATTGTTTTAAATTCAATTAAGCTGTCCAAGATCTTACACCAATGAGAGTCAGAATTTAAAGTTCTCACTGGGTCCGAAGAGTCTAGTTTTCACAGCCTGATGCATTGGCCCTGTGACCATTATAGAAGCCTGCCTCTATCTTATCAGTGCAACCAGAAGATTCCTGAAGATAGCCAAGTATGGATCTTGATAACAACCCGGTTGCCAGGAGAATTGCCTTTATCCTATTGTGCCTCAGTTTCCCCATTAATGCTGACTTCTCTGTTCCGCTATAACTACACCTGTTTATATTTCCTGTACATGATTTTACAATATTTTTTATTAAGTAGAAGAATTTTTTTTTTTTTTCCTTGAAACAGGGTCTTGCTCTGTTGCCTAGGCTGGAATGTAGTGGTGTGATCATGGTTCACTGCAGCCTCATAAGGAGAGGCATTTTAACAATACATTTTGTAGGACTGTTAGTTTATTAAGTAGCAATGTGTCCGGTCTGATAATCAGGATTTATCAATATGTGAATATGACTTTACTCCAATAGGCAAGATAGAAGTACCTGTAATATATTATTAGTCTCACTGGTGCTGTATTAATTCTGTAATAAATTCCATTTAAGGCTAATGAGTAGCCTTAGCAACACTGTTAGACTTGTTCATAAAATTAACAGCAGCTGGCATTTCTTCATTTAGTCATTTGCTTTACTGTCCCCTATGCATCTAAAATAATATGTAGGGATTAAATGGTTAACTGCAACAAGATACGTCCACATTCTAACTCTTGGAACCTCTCAAAGTGACATTATTTGGCAAAAAGGTCTTTGCAGATATAATTAAGTAAATGATCTGAGATGAGATCGTTCTGGATTATCTGGACGGGCCATAAATCCAATGGCAACTGTTGTTGTAACAAACAGAGGAGAAGACATAGACAGTGAGGAAAAGGCTATGTGAAGACAGAGGCAAAAACTGTAGTTGTGCAGCCACAAACCACGGAACAGCTGGATCTCAGGCTATGGAAGAAGCAAGGAAAGACTCTTCCTGCAGCCTTTGGAGGAAGCGGGGCCCTGACAATGTTTCATTTCAGACTTCTGGCCTCCAGAACTTTGAGAGACTAAATTTCTGTTGTTTAGGGGCACCCACTTTGTTATAATTTGTTACAAGAGCAATAGGAAACTAATACATAATACCACCCAACACATGCTATGCTTATTACTATTATTTTTTATAATTGCATTTTCCAAAATTCAGATGATTCAAACCACAAGTAACACAAATGTGAACATTTGTATTTGTGGTTTTCTTCTCTGGGTGAAATCATTGACTTTCCCTCCCTTTATATTTGTGACAACTTTATTACTCCAACTACTGGTAAACACTGAGCAAGTGGAATTGGCAGCTACTTTGATATCATCCCATGAGACAAAGAAATGAAGTAGACGGTGACACCTGAGTTATAAAGGATTGAATAAATTAAACAAAATGACTTATGCAAAATACCTTAGGCAAAATACCTAGGACACTATCTGACACAGAGAGGCACAAAAATGGCAGCACTGACTTTTATTAATGTCAGTTGTAAAACTTTATAAATACTACCTTCCATATAGTTAGTGGTTTTCTCTACATGATTAGTATTACATTGACGGATTACTGTAGATTCTTAATTTGATCATGTATTAATTATATGGTGGTTTGCATCCATTTGTAAGATAGCCTGCTTACCTATCCAGATGTGCCATGACTGTTTTAGAGATGTCTGCACCTGCTTCTTGCAATATTCGGATAATCTGAAATGGTGCCCTGGAGCTCCGTCCAGGATGGATAATAACAGAACAACCAAGCTGAGTCTGGGCATGAGCTGTGGCCTGAAGAACCTTCTTTTCACTCTCAGTCAAAGGCCAGGAACAACCAATTTCTCCAATAACGCCACACTTAATACTGGTTCCATCAGCTCCATGGAGAATTTCATTCATAAGGACATCCGTAAGCTAAGGAAGAGTGTGAAGGAATATATTTTATAGGTTGTGAAATTTATCAAAATTGATCCACCACAGTATGTGAATGAATTTACTTATTTAGTCATTCATTCTTTTAAAAATGTATTCAATAGTTATCGATTAATGAAAAAAGCATTTTGCTGGCCAAATCACAAATCAACAAGTTACACTAAATCCAGGATTCGATAATATCACACTGTGATTATTTAACAAGAAACGTATAGCTTTAGGAAGCTGGAGGGGGACAAAGTGACTTAATGAGAGTACATTCAGAGTGAAGGAAAAAAATCTATAACTTAACCTGGGGAGCAGCATCTTGAATATAGAAAGACCGCCAATGAATCGAATCTATGTCCCATGTATCAAGTCATTCTTTTTCTTTCTTCTTTGTTTTTTTTTGTTTTTGTTTTTTTTTTTAAAGAGGCAGAGGTCTCACCATGTTACTCAGGCTGGACTTGAACTCCTGAGATCAAGGGATCCTCCCATCTCAGGCTTCCAAGTAGCTAGGACTACAGGCTTGCATCACCGCACAAGGCTTCAAGAAATGCTTTAATTCTCTCCTATTCATTCAGTCTTTTATCATAGACAGCATAGAAAATTCACAGCACACTATACTACTATGGCACTTTTTGGTTCATATGCATAGTTACCACGAAGAGTGGTTGGAAGAATGTATAATACTCATCATCAGCATAGTCTTTAAATAACATAAATATATTTTAAAAAATAAAGTCCTGGTTGGAAAATAATGCAGATAAAAATTTGAAATACAAAATATTCTAGAGAGTAAGTGATCTTTTGCAAAGACTGAGCTGACACCCTATGCCTGTCATGCAGGTAATGGAAGATACATATGAATATATACATATATGTGTAAACATGTATAAATAGATACATGTGTGTTTAGAAAGAGAACACATACAGGTGCAAAAAAAAGTTTTGCAGCTTATTCTTTTTATCCCTAAACAATTTACTTTCTTCTGCCCATTCTTGCATAAGACCATATTACGTCAAAACACAGGGGAATGAATTTTCTTCCACCTCTCCTGTTTTGTGAAAGGAGAGTGAAACATACTCACAAATGTGCCAAGTCTCTGCCTGCCAAGTTTCACCCTACAGTGAATCTTCATTGCTGGTTATTATAAAATCCTGGGTGAAAGAAATCGAGGTAGCATAACTGAAGATGGAAAAGTGAGGTTTACAAATAGACTGTAGTGCCAATACTGAGGACAGATACGATATACACAAATCTAACTATTACCATGTTGAATTTTCCAACGACCAGTGCATTAAGATCTCTTTTCTTGACACTTATTATTATTATTTTCTTTTTTCTTTACCACAAGGCTTGCTTGCAAAATTGGCACTTTCTTTATGAAATACAATATTACTAATTGGGGTCCCAATTGGCAGATGTCCTGGCTAGCTAGCAAATTTCTGTAGCATGCCCAGCTACCTCTGAACCCAGGGCATTTCCAAGGTTCTGGCTGTCCTGAATTTATGAACAAATATTGTCAAAGAACTTAGGTTTTTTACCTGCTCCACTGACATGGCTCTGGTCTCTGAGGAGTGAGTTGCATCCACATAAAACCCGGCTCCGGATATGATATGGACGCCAGTCTCTTCTGCAAGCCTCTTCAACGTCTGCATGTCTCGGCTAATCCCAGTGGTTGTGTTTTCCACCAAAGCCCCTCCACCATTAGCTTTAAAATACAACAATTCTTCCTTTATGGCTTCTGTCTCCTGATTCAACTGAAGGTTTTCTTTATGGGAATAGGTGTTTTTCTGAATCCAATATAAATTTTTCATCATGATAGGTTCTCTGGAAACGGCTTCCTGGCACGGGGGAGGTGGACAGTAACAGCAGTCGAAGGTCATGGCCAAGTGTTCATGGGTGAGGGTGCGGCCCAGTTTGCTTGGCTCTACAAGGCCCAAAACTGTTTGGACTTTTCCACTTAAGGAAGACATTTCTGATGGTACCACCAAGAGATGTTCTAAAAAGAGGATTTTTTTTTTTCTAAAAACAAACAAACAAACAACTACAATCAGAAAATTTAACACACACATAAACTCTTGTCCGTAGGGGGTGGGAGGCTGTGAACATATACCCATGTACGAAGGCAAATCAACAAAACTAGAGATGCGATCTCACTTACGATCCTGCCGACGTCAGCATCTATCCTCACTGCAGATCTAAGTGACATGTGTGGTGTTCACTGCCTCCCACCCCTTCCACTGGGAGTCCTCTGCCTGAGTTAGTCCTAATCTTATCTACTGGAATTATTCTTTGATATTTCATTTTTCTTTAACTTAATTGTATCTCTTAGTCATAGTTATGCATTCTTGGATAAATCAATAGTAATTGTAATTTTAAAAAATTATTCAGAATCTGTAACTTATATCCAAACTAACCGTGTATCAGTACTGTTTCATTTGTCACTTTTTAGCTAAATTAAATATCCTGAAGCAACTGATCTTTCCTCCTTTTTTTTTTTTTTCTTTTTGAGAGACTGTCTTGCTCTGTTGCCCAGGTTGGAGTGTAGTGGTGCGATCTCAGCTCACTGCAACCTCCACCTCCGCCTCCCGGGTTCAAGGGATTCTCCTGCCTCAGCCTCCCGAATAGCTGGGACTACAGGCATGTGCCACCAAGCCTGGCTAATTTCTGTATTTTTAGGAGAGACAGGGTTTCCCTATGTTGGCCAGGCTGGTCTTGAACTCCTGACCTCAGGTGATCTGCCTGCCTCGGCCTCCCAAAGTGCTTTGATTACAGGTGTGAGTCACCGCGCCTGGCCACAACTGATCTTTCTACTGTTCATCCACTACCCAAGCAAACAAATTCCTGCTGAAGGTCCATTATGTGCCAGAAATTAGAGCCATAAATATGCAAAAGACAAGATCTCTGACTCACATGACTTCATAGAATATGCCCCTCCCCAAAACAACTGAGGAGCACACTTAGGTTGAACAATGAAATAACAAAAATAAATGAACCTCTTCACTTTGAATGCTTGATTGTCTAGGGCACACAGAAATACACTTCAAAAATACTGAAAAGCAAAGATTCTCAGCCATCATGAAAGCGATTGTGATTTACTGAAATTGAAATTGGCTATCTCTAAAAAGAGCAAAGCCCTCGCTATCCTCAATTTGCTTTCATTTGTAGCACAAATTAAGTGTTCACCAATGTCTATCAGTGACACCAAGAACCCCAATTCCACTGCTTTCCTTTAAAAGTACATTTCCTTTTAAAAAATTTGTTTAAATTAAAAATTAAAGGGCCAGGTGCAGTGGCTCATGCCTATAATCCCAGCACTTTGGGAGGCTGAGGTGGGAGGATCACATAAGGCCAGGAGTTTGAGACCAGCCTGGCCAATATGGTGAAACCCCGTCTCTACTAAAAGTGCAAAAATTTGCTGAGCATGGTGGAGCGCGCCTGTAATCCTAGCTACTTGGGAGGCTGAGGCAGAAGAATTGCTTGAACCCAGGAGGCGGAGGTTGCATTGAGCCGAGATCGCGCCACTGCACTCCAGTCTGGGAAACAGAGCGAGATTATGTCTCAAAAAAAAATTTTTTTTTAAGTACATTTCCTAAATGAAGGGTTTATAAAGGAACGAGAGCTACTGAAAATAGTGAGGGCAAACTCCTGCGTGGCCAAGAGCAAAATCAGGACTTGCATCCCACACTCTGGGAACTGAAGAAAAGGAGCATCACGTGTTTCTAAGCCCTCAAACTGTTCCTTCAAACAACGTTCTGAAGTCATCATTTCCCCCATATCCCTTGAAAGTCTTCTCTGACTTCCATTTCTGTCATCTGTAAATTAAAATAACCAAGCACATTTCACAGACTGTCATCAAAATAAATTAGATACCACAGGTAAAAATACCTGTAGACGCGTTTGGCGCACAGCCCATATTCAACAAATAGTAGCTTTGTTCTGCGAATTCTAGGAACTGTTCTGCGTATTTCCTAGATTATTTCTTTTCAGAGGAAGTGGCTGATGAGAGGGGAGGTGATTTGGGGGAACAACAGGAAAATCTGTGAAGGGTATAGTACACACGTAAGACAAGGTGAAAACAACATCAGAGCTCAGAGGGTGACAGAATTGTAGGCCAATTTATAGCAAGCCACTGCAATTATCTGGAACTCAGGTGTTTGACATATATTGGCTCATAAGGCATAAATGATGGATTTAGACTTTTGGACAGAACTTAGGACTTGTGGCTAACACGGCCATTGATTTTGCTTGATAGTGCCCTTCTGGAAGCCAAGCTTCTATCAGCTAGGCAATTCAAACGGTGGCCAGGAGAAAAGCAGGCAGTGTCTGTTCAGAGAATCACCATACAGCTGCCAGTCACTATCCAGGGCAATATTTTCCATTAATGATGGATAGGAATTTACTGTTCAATGTCTTATTCCCTGCTACTGAGAACAAGGAGTATGCAGTTCATACCTTCCGTTGATGAAATTGCAGTACCATTAATAATAGATGCAAGCTTCCATATGGGTTAATTTGCCATTTCTTTCCTTCTGGCTGACCATCTCACAGACGTGTTCCAGAGAGTTACAGAGGGGCAGAAACTGAGCTAAATTGATAAAATGCTGTCACTTTTGCTAGGAAAGTACCAAACTGCGTATGTAATTGATGTATATTTGAAAGAGCAATCTTGGTACGTTTCAAGCTCACAAGCTGTGAGTCTTTCTGAAAAAAAAAGTAAAGAAAATCACTTAAGAAATGTCATGCCTTCTGGGAAATTCCTCTAATGCTCTCAGGCAGAACTGGCTGGCACTTCCTATGATCACACACAATGTAACCTCCACTCAAAGGATAAGCAACGATTAAAGAACAAACTGTAGCCAACATTGCTCTAAGCTAGAATGTCTTTGAGTGGGGTGGAGTGTGTATCTCAAATGCACGCTTCCTGTGCAGTGAGGGAACCCTTTTCCGTCTGCATTCAGCCTGGAGGTTGCTTTCTTCTCAACATACAGGCAAAGGGCGGCTATTCATGGCTTTCCCCCATAGAGACGAGAGTTCACAGACAAGGAGGAAGGTAAGGAACGATGAGAGCAGCTATACCCAATGGTGCAAACAGAGTGACTACCAACAAACAAAGCAGGCTTCTGGCATTTTCCAGAGCATGCCTGAGAAGCTTAAGCACCACATACACCGGCACAGAAGCTAGTGAGAAAGTGGGTAGCTAGAACTATAAACACATGGTTCAAAAGTTCTGTTGCACTTCAAATGTGAAATCTGAACAATCTGAGAGACTGAGGATAGACTGCAATTACTATTACAGCCTAGCTAAGGGGAACAACCTTTCTAATTCTGACGGATCTAGAACTGCAAAAGAACAGAAGACTATAAAGACAAAAAAAAAAAAGGGACAAGAGAAGAGAATCAGAGGACAGTCCTCCAGCACAGCTGAAAGCCAGAAATGATAAATAGAATTTGTCTTACTTAAAATATGCATGTTTAAAATATGCATATTTTAAAAATCTATGCATAAATCAACTTCCATAAAATATTTAGACAATTCACCTAATTGTTGAAGATTTGGTGTGCAGGACAGTAGTTTGGGGCAATTTTAGTTTAGTTTCACTGAGAGTTCCTCACAGCTATTTCACCCTTGCCATTATACTTAAGATGATTCTGTCTATGTAGATTGAATATATTTTTCAGTGGCATTTTGAATTTCAGAGGGTAGGACTTTCCAGAACTCTATTTTACCTGTGAATGAGGAGAGCTTCTCTTAACTGCAATACACCGTCCTTATTTCATAAACATAGGCTCTTCTCCCACCCCGACTCGGTTATACTCAGCCCTCGACCTGGCTGAAGGTACTTGTCTAACAATTTTAAATGCAATGGTCAAATTAGGTCAGGCACAGTGGCTCATGCCTGCAATCTGAACACTTTGGGAGGTTGAGGCTGGCAGATCACTTGAGCCCGGGAGTTTGAGACCAGCCTGGCCAGCATGGTGAAACCCCGTCTCTATAAAAAATACAATTAGCCAGGTGTGGTGGCACGTGCCTGTCATCACAGCTACTCGGGAGGCTGAGGCAGGAGAACTGTTTCAACCTGGGAGGTGGAGGTTGCAGTGAGCCAAGATTGTGCCACTGTACTCTAGCCTGGACAACAGAGCGAGACTCCATCCCCCGCCCCCCAAAAAAGCAACAGTCAAATAGTCAAATTAGAAAATTGAGTTTTGGTGGATCAGTTTTCAGTTGACTTTCTCAACTCCTCCCCCAACCACGAAAGGTCTCATTCTTATCATACATCTCTTGTTTCATTTTATTCACAGTATTAGGTTGGTGCTAATGTAATCACAGTCTTTGCCATTGAAAGTAATGGTAAAAACTGCAATTACTTTTGCACCAACCTAATAGTTTTGTGGCTCCGAACAAACTCTAACTAACAAAAAAGAAAAAAGAAAAAAGGGGGAACGCATCTCAGGGATTTATGCAGACAATATGAAGTGAAGAGCCTGGCAGCCATATACAAATAGATGAAGGGAGGGGGCCCACTGTACCTGCAGGGAGTCCCATAGGATGTCGCTATTATCCAGAAAAAAATCAGATAGTGTCTTGTCTGAGATGACACCAGTGGAGATGGCAAGAAACCAGAAGCAATAGGAGGCAGAGCAGATGGAACTTTCTAACTGGACTTGCTGGTACTATAAAAGTATCCTCCAAATAAATGGACTTCTAAGAAAAAAGTGCTGTCTGGCCCAAATAGATGAGCAGTTCTATTTTTTGAAGTGTTATATCACAGAGCATGGCTGCACTCTAGAAACACTGCACTTAACACTGACATTTGATTTGTGACAAAAATATTTTTTAAATGTATCTTTTTTTTTTTTTTTTTTTTAAAGCTTGTTTGAATACTTCCATTGTACATACACGTTCAGACCTGCAACATGTCTTCTTTGAAGCCGCCCGGGCCTGGACGCTGACCAATGGTGACACCAGGAGTTCCTCCTTGGACATAGTCACCATGCTTCTACTTTCTCAGATATTTATGGCGTAATGGCCCTACTGCATGTGGATTTATAACTTTTAATATTAAACACTGTCAAAAGAAGCAATAACCATGCCTGAATGAAGAGAAAGAAATCCCACCACTTCAGGATACAGAGCAATAATGGGACACAGCAAGTTCTTTAAACTGCGACATAAATAAAGCAAAACCGCTCACCGATACAAATGAGCAGCTTGTCGTTGGAGGAAAATGTTGGGTTTCATTCCCAACCTTTTTTTTTTTTTCTTTTTTCAAATTGACTAAGAATGTAAGAAGAAAACGTGAGGAAATTTACAAATTCTAAACAATTACAACGACTATGGCAGTGATGCACCCAGCAAGTGACAGAGCTGGGAAAAGGCCTTTGCAGACAGGTCAGCCTGGGAAAAGTCCCCTCCTCTGTGTCAGCTCAGGCTTTTGCCATCCTGCATTCCTTGACATGAGCCATTCATCTTAAACTGGTAAGTAAATCCATTGAAGCCATTCAAAAACCCAGGAAAAACATCGGGCTCCTTGAATGAAAAAATCAGCTTGTGGCTTCATTTACTCTTCAATTTAACATGGGTCAGTCAACCTCAAGTCACCAGGGTTGAGTAGATGGCCTTTGTGTAGACTGTGGTCTACAAACTTGTAACTAGTACCACTGGCTTCCCAAATTTCTCTGTTTAGTGGCCAACTGAAAATATGGTTTTTTTTGTTTGTTTAAAATGGGGCTGGGCACAGTGGCTCACGCCTGTAATCCCAGCACTTTGGGAGGCTGAGGCGGGCAAATCATCTGATGTCAGGAGTTCAAGACCAGCCTGGCCAACAGAGTAAAACCCCATCTCTATTAAAAATATAAAAATTAGTCAACTGTGGTGGCAGGAGCCTGTAATCCCAGCTACTTGCGAGGCTGAGGCAGGAGAATCGCTTGAACCCGGGAGGCAGAGGTTGCAGCGAGCCGAAATCGTGCCATTGCACTCTTGCCTGAGCAACAAGAGCAAAACTCCGACTCCAAAAGAAAAAAAAAAAAAAGGAAACGTGGGAGGAAAAGGGAGAGGGAGGAAGAAAAGAGTATTTCAACCCAGATCGAAATGCAACATTACTCACTATAGTAACATCCTAGAGTTGGGACAAGTGCAATATTATTGTCAAGACACTGTCGGAATAACTGACCTTTAAATTTTACTTAATTTGAAAAAGGGAGATCTCATCTCTGCCCTTTTCATTCTCAGAAGGTTCCACACTCAATGCCTTGAGAATGTCTGATGTAAAATTCTTGATTTTGCTAGCAACATATATTCCTGAGAGTGAAACATACACCAAGCTACTGGAATACAACGGTTATCACTTGCTTTTCTTCATAAAGAACTGTCCACGTTGAAGCCCGTCCTCTGCTTTTTCTAGAGGGGACTTTCTGTCCCGTGGAACCCTAGTCATAGCTTGCCTCCCAGAAATAGCAATACTTCGAGCCAGCTGCACAACTGGTCTTTAGCTGTATTTGATCAGTAAAGTACTTAAAATTTGTATTACTTTTAAGTCCTGGCAAACCATAGACAGATGTTTTAAACATAGAAAATATCTATATTCCTCTCATAGTTTCATCCAGAAGGCTATTCTTGAGGTGCTGTGGTCTAGTTGGTAAAGTGATGGGTTCAGAGGCAAGAATTCATGGCTCTTCACTAAATAGCTGTGTGGGTTTGGGCAACTTAGTTAACCACTCCACACATGTTTTCCCATCTGTGAAATGAAGGGGTTGACCAGGTAACTTCCAGATGGCATCCACGCATCTGTGATTCCTTTAACTTGAAATGGGTATTATTGACCGTCTATAGATCATTAACTAACAATGAAAGCTATACTTTTAGAATAGATTTTTAAATGTATATTTTAGGCTGGGTGCAGTAGCTCATGCCTGTAGTCCCAGCACTTTGGGAGGCCGAGATGGGTAGATCATTTGAGGTCAGGAGTTCAAGACTAGCCTGGCCAACATGGTGAAACCCCATCTCTAATAAAAAATAAAATAAAATGTATATTTTATATGCATGTGCAGACATCTATCTATCTATCTATCTATCTATCTATCTATCTATCTATATATAAAGACAGAATGAATTTCCATTTCACATCCTTCAAAGTTTAAAAGAGAACTCCAGGCCCAGCATGGTAGCACATGCCTGTAATCCCAGCACTATGGGAGGCCAAGGCAATCAAGGATTGCTTGAGCTCAGGAGTTTGATACTAGCCTGTGCAACATGGCAAGCCCATCTCTACTAAAAACAAAAAAATTAGACAGGCATGGTGTTGTGTGCCTATAGCCCCAGCTACTTGAGAGGCTGAGGTGGGAGGATTGCTTAAGCCTGGCAGACAGAGGCCGCAGTGAGCCAAAATCACACCACTATACTTCAATCTGGATGACAGAATGAGACCCTGTATCAAAAAAAAAACAAAAACAGAGAGAGAGAGAATTCTGGGATGGAGGGGTGGTTTTAAGAACACCCCAATGCCAGGCACAGCAGCTCAAGCCTGTAATTCCAGGACTTTGAGAGGCTGAGGTGGGACAATTGCTTGAGTCTAGGAGTTTGAGACCAGCCTGGGCAACACAGCAACACCTTGTCTCTACAAAATTTGCTGGGCATGATGGGGCACTCTTGTGGTCCAAGCTGCTCTGGAGGCTGAGGTGGGAGGATCCCTTGAGCCTGTGAGGTTGAGGCTGAGGCTGCAGTAAGCCTCGATCACACCACTGCACTCCAACCTGGGCAACAAAGTAAAACCCTGTCTTAAAGAAAAAAAGAAAAAAGAACCCAAACTTGGAGTCCTGGCTCCAATGTTTTCTGGCTGTGTGACTGTGGAGCATTTAAAAGCTTCTCACGACTTAAGTTTCCTCACTTGAAAACTGGAATAATACCTGCCTGATTAACCACATAAGATTTGAAATAAAAAGCAAGTAAAACGATACCTAAAAGTACCACTTAAATAATAAAGTACCGGACTGGGCATGGTGGTTCAGGCCTGTAATCCCAGCAATTTGGGAGGCTGAGGCGGGCGGATCATGAGGTCAGGAGTTTGAGACCAGCCTGGCCAACACAGTGAAATCCTGTCTCTACTAAAAATACAAAAATCAGCTGGGTAGGCTGGCATGTGTCTGTCGTCCCAGGCACTCAGGAGGCTGAGGCAGGAGAATCATTTAACCCCAGAGGCATAGGCTGCAGTGAGCTGAGGCTGTACCATTGCACTCCAGCCTGGGCAACAGAGTGAGACTCCATCTCAAAATAATAATAATAATAATAATAACATACTATACAAATGTTCAGGATTATGATTAAACTGATAAGAACAGACACTACACTTGATCTTAGCCAAAAGGCCAAGAAGCGATAGGATTATGATTATACATCAAATTTTGAATTATTTTCCAAATATTTGCTGAGTATCCTTGGACAAATCAGCGTAAACTTGTTCTTTCAAAAAATAAGCAATAAGGGGCTGAAGTTTATGAACCAAACTGAAGCTGTAATTTGCTTATCCTGTAAATGAATTTCTTCATTTGAGGCCTGTGATTATTAAAAGTAGATTGACAGCTGCAATTGACATTACAACTCATTAGGTTTTTGGAAATGATGCACCAAAGTGACTACAGCTACAGGGGGTCCTCATTATCCATGGCTAAGCAGTACTGGAAATGACGTTTTCAATGAATGTGCTTCCTACAGTGGGTTAAGTCTCCATGATGACCTTCAGTACTTTCCAATATTCAAATCCTTGTGTAGCCCCCTTCCACCCTGTACCTGAGCTGGCCTGTGAATCACTTTAACCAACAGAATGTGAAGAAAGTGATGCCAAGCCAGTTTGCGACTCATATCATTGGAAGCAGCTTCTCCTTTTGTACCTTGGGAAACCTTGAGTTGCAATGTAAGAAGTCCGGCTACCTTCCTACATGGAGAAGAAGGGGCCCTGAGATGATATGGAGAGAAAGAGAGAGGCCCCAGCCATCCCAGGGCCCCCATTCATCTCAGCCTTGCAGCCGTCCATGTGAAAGTAGCAGACAAGTGAGTTACCCTGGACATTCTAGTCCAGCCAAGATCCCAAATGATGTCCGGCCCAGCTAAAAGCAACTGGCAGAGTCTGACCAACCCACAGAATGATGAGGGACAATAAAATGGTAGTTGTTTGTAACCTCTGGCTTAGGGATGGCTATAAATGTATGTGTCCCTCCAAAATTCCTATGTTGAAATCCTAATCCCCGGTAACAGTATTAGCAGGTGGGGCCTTTGAGAGGTGATCAACTCATGAAGGTAGAGGCTTCATAAATGGAATTAGTCCCTTTATAAAAAAGATCCCAAAGAGCTCCCTCCTTCCTTTCACCATGTGAAGACACAGCAAGATGACCATCTGCAAACCAGGATGCAGGCCCTCACCAGACACCAAATCTGCCAGGGCTTCGATCTTAGACTTCTCAGCCTCCAGAATGATGAGAAATAAATTTCTGTTTTGTTTTGTTTTTTTGAGATGGAGTCTCACTTTGTCACCCAGGCTGGAGTACAGTGGCGTGATCTCAGCTCACTGCAACCTCTGCCTCCCGGGTTCAAGCGATTCTCCTGCCTTAGCCTCCTGAGTAGCTGGGATTACATGTGCACGCCATCATGCCCAGATAATTTTTTTGTATTTTTAATAGAAATGGGGTTTCACCATGCTGGCCAGGCTGGTCTCGAACTCCTGACCTCGTGATCTACCCGCCTTGGCCTCCCAAAGTGCTGGGATTACAGTCGTGAGCCACCGCGCCTGGCCAAATTTCTGTTTTTTTGTAAGACACCCAGGCTATGTTATTCTGTTAGAGCACCCCAAACAGGTAGGTGGTTTGTTACACAGCAGTAGATAATCAAAATATAGAGACCAACGCCGAATAATATGTCATTTTTAAAGGGCTTAAGATTTTATGCTAAAAAAATCAAAATAAGTCATCATTATAAATATGCCCTAATGGTTAGAACAAAGAATTAGCTGAGTGTTAGATCTGGTCGGGAGGGAAGATCATTTTTCTGACAAAATTATGTGAGACAACATTCTTTTCTTGACATTTGTACCCCAGTGATGAAAAAAGTTCTGCAAAAATATTTTTGAAGAGTATCATATTTTTTTACCAAGGTCCTCTATTAACTGGTTGTTATGCAACTTCTTCTATTCTGAAGCACTTGTCTTGATACCATTTCTACTGATTTCTCCTCTTGGGCTGTTAAGGGTCTAACTCCCGGGTTCAAACAGTTTTCCTGCCTCAGCCTCTCAAGTAGCTGGGATTACAGGCATGTGCTACCACAAGCAGCTATTTTTCTGTATTTTTAGTAGAGACGATATTTCACTATGTTGGCCAGGCTGGTCTCGAACTCCTGACCTCGTGATCTGCCCGCCTCGTCCTCCCAAAATACTGGGATTACAGGCCTGAGCCACCGCGCCCCGCCTGGTACTTTATTATTTAAGTGGTGCTTTTCGGTATCATTTTACTTGCTTTTTATTTCAAATCTTATGTGGTTAATCAGGCAGATATTATTCCAGTTTTCAAGTGAGGAAACTAAGTCATGAGAAGCTTTTAAATGCTCCACAGTCACATAGCCAGACTTTGGCTTCAGAGGTATTTTGGCATTTCTCCAGTATCTCTTTCAGCAGCTTCATGACAAACTGCATCTTTAAGGTATTCAGTTTTAGTTTGCAATCTCTTTCCATCATATGACTTGATATTTATGAGCATTTACAGCATTCGGCTAGCGACAAAGAAAAAGACGCGGAGATGCAAGGCAGGAACAGAAACTGATATTAAGGACACAGGAATGCTTACAGGAGAGCTAATTGCCTCCCCCCCCCCCCGAGGACAGAGTCTGCTCTGTGCGCCCAGGCTGGAGTGCAGGTGGCGCCAATTCTCAGCCACTGCAACCTCCCGGGTTCAAGCGCTAGGAAAACTAATTTTAATAGTCCAGTTCATTTGTGCGATAGATTGCGTTTATCTTAAGTAACTTACTAGCTGGGGTGTTGGGTGGAGAATGAGGACTCATAATGAATACATCATGGAGGCTTCCACAGTATATCCCAGCATTGGGCATGGATTTGTCTTCCTTTGAGCTTTCAGCAGGGGCTTCGTTCAGGCTAGAGGTGGCGTGGCAGAAGGTTCTCCTTTATCCCCCAATAGTTTTATAGTTATCTTAGTGGTTTAGTTTGCATCAGTGAGACTCAACTGAAATGAATAGAGAGAACGAAAGTATAATAACTAGTTTAAACCTTAAAGAATGAAAGAGCTGGCCGGGCGCGGTGGCTCAAGCATTGTAATCCCAGCACTTTGGGAGGGCCGAGATGGGCGGATCACGAGGTCAGGAGATCGAGGGACCATCCTGGCTTAACACGGTTGAAACCCTGTCTCTACTTAAAAATACAAAAAAAAAAAAAAACTAGCCGGGCGACGAGGCGGGGCGCCTGTAGGTCCCAAGCTACTCGAGTGCTGAGGCAGAGAGAATGGCGTAAACCCGGCGAGGCGGACGCTTGCAGGTGAGGCTGAGATTCGGGCACTGCACTCCAGCCTGGGTGGGGCAGAGGCAAGACGTCCGTCTCAAAAAAAAAAAAAAAAAAAAAAAGAATGAAAGAGCCAAACGGTTTATTCCAAAGTGAATAAAGTACAATGTGCTCTAACTCTAAAATTCCAATAAAGTTTTTCCTTTTTTGAAGTTTGCAAGGAAATTGAGCATATAACATGGAGAGCTATGCCCTAAGACCCACTAGATTAAATTACTCTACAAATAATTACTTTTTCTTTTATGTCCAAACAGGAAGTCTGCTTTAAATTTTGACTTCTTAGTGAGAAATGAAGAGAATAGAAGCTACGTACATAAAATTCTCACTTCTACAAACTAAACCTGAAGCACAGTGTATTTTACTTTCATAAATTGCAGAGGGTACAACATAATAGAAAACTGTTCAAATTTCAAAAAGCTGTCCAAAAGTCCAAATACCAAAGAAATAAAGTATTATTATTAGGAATTACTATCCCCAGATAAGCCCCAAAACGTGGTGGGGGAGAAGGACTGTATTAGTCTGTTCTCATGCTGTAATACAGACATAACTGAGACTGGGTAATTTATAAAGGAAAGAGGTTTAATGGCCTCACGATTCCATATGGCTGGGGAGGTCGCACAGTCATGGCGGAAGGCGAATGAGGAACAAAGCCATGACTTACATGGCAGCAGGCAAGAGAGCTTGCGCAGGGGAACTTCCATTTATAAAACCAGCAGATCTCCTGAGATTTATTCACTACTGGGAAAACAGTATGGGCGAAACCGCCCCGTGATTCAATTATCTCCACCTGGCCCCACCCTTGACACATGGGGATTATGACAATTCAAGGTGAGATGTGGGTGGAGACACAGTCAATCTGTATCAGGCATACATGATTCCAGTTTTATCATGGGATAAATGTTAAATAATAAAAATAATATCTGTATAATATTTAAGGAACTTATAACCAGCAATGCAAGAAACACCAAATAACCAATTGCAATTTTTTATTTATAGATATCCAGCTTCACATTGAAGAAAAAATCTTTCCATTTAAAATGGTAACTTAGTCCTTAAAAGTTAGCAGTAGTCATATTGTGGGAATCCCATAGAAAGCATCACTTGAGAGACGGTTACAACAAATCCGGCCCATTCATTGACTTGTTTGTGAAAACAGGAAGACTGTAGTGAGCGTGGAGATATGACAACCTCCTAGCCACAACGGTGGCAAAAGTACAAATTTGCCCAACTTGTCTGAAAAGTAATTTAGCAGTAAGTATCCCGAGTCTTAAAAATGTTACTCTTCTGATGGGAATCTGTCTTAAGGGAATATTTAGACATGTGTAAAAAAGATTTATGCTCCAAGAGTCCATTATGGCATTATATAGAATGGCAACAAAATGTCTTATAACATAGGAATGTTTACATATAAACAGGATGGAACATTATGCAACCGTTCAATTATATTTGCAAAAAATATTTAATGACATAGAAAAATGCTCTTATATTCTGTATGCTCTTTGATGTAAAGAAAAAAATAAGGAAAATAAAGAAAAATGCTTTTATTACCCAAGAAAGCAAAACACAAAACTAGTTTAAGTATTTTACGTATGATAAAAATTTATATGGAGTGTATGTATCTACATATAAGTAGGCCTTAACAGACAGAGATACTAAAATGTTAAGTTTATCTTTGAGCAGGAGTGAAGATAGATCTTTTTTTTCTTTCACTACAATTTAATGTATTTTCCAGTTTTTAATGTTTCTGACATTTATAATCAATAAAAGGTAGTAAGATGGGAAAAGATCAATGCTACTAGTGTAAATCCATCAGATGCTTATACTAATGTCACAGGTAAAATAGTAAAATATACATTTTGAATCCCCCAACCAAAACACACAGGCAGGCAAAGAGTTATGAAGTCAAGAGCTATTTCAGATTCTTTATTATCACAAAGTTGCTAATTGCCTGTCTTGCCTGAGACTTGATATTGTTCCTGCGCAATATTTCAGATCAAATTACACGCCTTTCTAGCGCTATGGTTCATTTTAATTCAATTCAAGCTGTTTGAGGTAGTCCATAGCTGACTGATTTTGACTTTGGTGTAAGTCTTGAAGCCCAGTGACAATTCTGGAAAAAGCTCCACGGCCTGAATCATTTTTATCACAGTTAAGCCAGACCAGGAACAAGATCTCATCTGAACACACTCATGCGTGGGGTTAGCAGTGGAAATGGAGGCGGGGGTGTCATGAAGGGAACTTCCTATCAGAAATTAGGAAGTGCAAGTCATCATTTGTAAGTTAAAAAAAAAAAAAAAAAAAAGAGAATCAAGAACAATACATTTTAAGTAAAGATAAACCATAAAAATAGAACCACAGAAAGAAATATTTTTAAAGAGTAGACCTGTAAGAATTATTTTTTGTTTGAGATGGAGCCTCGCTCTGTCGCCCAGGCTGGAGTGCAGTGGCACTATCTGGGCTCACTGAAACCTCCACTTTCCAGATTCAAGTGACTCTCCTGCTTCAGCCTCCCAAGTCGCTGGGATTACAGGCACCCACCAACATACCCAACTAATTTTTGTATTTTTAGTAGATATGGGGTTTCACTCTGTTGGCCAGGCTGGTCTTGAACTCCTGACCTCAAGTGATCTGCCTGCCTCGACCTCCCAAAGTGCTGGGATTATAGGCGTGAGCCACCGCTCCCTCCCAGGAAACCTTTTTAATGGAAGGCAAACAACCTCAACAAGATGAAATAAAAAGTTACTATGGATTTGATAAATATGTATTAAGCAGTTAATAAGTGTAAGAGGATATGTGGGGCAGATAAGGTCTATGGGAGATACAAAGATAGGTAAGAGTCCCTTGGCCTCACTTGGAGGCTGGGAATCAATAATCATGCCTTGTGTTCATTGACTAAGCCCCTATGTGTTACTTAAAGCACTTTACATCTCTCATCTCAAATTCTCACGAATGCATTGCTGGCTTGATATTCTATGAGGAAAGTGAGGCCAAGAAAAGTCAAGAAACTTGCTCCTGGACTGAAAGGCTGCAATTCCAACCTGAATCTGCTTAGAGAAAGGCAAATATTGACTACGAACAGCTTTTCATATAGAGTTCTGTTAAGATTAATTAGACTAGTTTAGCCGACAATGACAAAATAGAATGCAACCTTATTGGATAATTAAAAGCCCAGCACTTGGTAATTTACATGACATGTCTACATTTTCCACATTCTCTCTGATGCAACATCTACAAATGCTCCTATTTAAATTAAAAAAAAAAAAAAAAAAAAAAAAAAAAAAAAAAAAGCCAGGCACGGTGGCTCATGCTATAATCCCAGCACCACTTTGGGAGCCTGAGGCAGGAGGACTGCTTGAGCCCAGGAGTTCGTGATCAGCTTGGGCAACAAAGTGAGACCTCATCTCTAGAAAAAAAATTCAAAAATTAGTCAGGGGTGTTGGCACGCACCTGTGGTTCCAGCTACACAGGAGGCTGAGGCAAAAGGATCACCAGAGCCTGGGCTCGAGGCTGTAGTGAGTCATGTTCACAATCTCAGAAATGAACAAACAAGAAAACAAAACAAACTCAGATTTCATCCAAGACTCCTGCCTCACCCACACCCACTCAGTTTCTAAATCCTGTAAATTCCACCACTTTAATAGCTCTTCGGTTCATCTCTTCCCCTTCCCTCTCACAGTCACGATCTTAGCAGGAACCACCATCACCTCACAGATGGATTCCAGTAAAAGCTTCTCGGCAATCTCTCCGCTTTCCAGTCCACCTTAGGAAGCCTATACACGGCTCTTTCTAAAATGCAGACATGAACATGTCTCTCCCTGAGTCTTCTAACCTTAAAAAACAAATCTGAACATAGAGTCTGATAGTACCCTGTGAACCCACTCTGCACTTGCCTGCCCTTTCCTGGAATTTACATCTTCTCCCGTCCCAAGGTCTCTGAGCAGGTTTCTGCCTCTGCTCTCAGCTTGTGAACCCAACCCACTCCCACTCTCCTCCCTGACCCTTTCCCAATCCTGGCCAACTTCTACTCAGCCTTCAGTACTCTTCCTAACTAGAAGACTGTCCTGTGGTTCCTCCTTGTTGCTCAGGCAATACAGGTAAGATGTCAATTCTAGGTACTGTCATAGCACCTCAAGTTTCACCTTAATAATGCACTTCTTCTGATTTTGTTTTTTTTTGCTTTTTTTTTTTTTTTTTTTTTTTTTTTTAAAGAGACAGGGTCTCACTCTGTCACTCAGGCTGGGGTGCAGCGGTATGATCATAGCTCACTGCAGCCTCAAACTCCTGGGCTCAAGTGATCCTCCCACCTCAGCCTCCCGAGTAGTTGGGACTACAAGGGCATGTTGCCACACCCAACTATTTTTTTTATTTTCTATAGAGAAAGGGGTCTCCCTATGTTGTCCAGGCTGGTTTTGAACACCTGGACTCAAGGGATCCTCCCACCGTGGCCCCCAAAGTACTGGGATTATAGGCATTAACCACCGCACCCAGCTACCTTCTTCTGTTTTATGTCTTTTCCATCAGACTTTGAGTTCGTTGGGGTGAGTCATATCTTCTTTGCCTCTCAGTCCTCAGTTCCCTGCGGTGCCTGGTACATAATATGTATTTAATGAACATCTAGATGCTTGCTTGTTTTAGTCCAGCTTTATCCACAAAGGGTTTGAGGAAACTTACATAAACGAAGCATATAATAAAGTAAGAAAATAAAAATTAAAGCAGAAGCAAAGAAATTATAAATAGAAGTGGAATTAGCACTAGAAAAGAACAACATAAATGTGTAGTTAATAGAGGTTAAAAGTCATTTAAAAAAAAAAAGAGCTAAACATTTTTCTGGAATCTTTTTTGTTTTGAGATGGAGTTTTGCTCTGTCACTCAGGCTGGAGTACAGCGGCTTGATCTTGGCTCACTGCAACCTCCGCCTCCCGAGTTCAAGTGATTCTCCTGCCTCGGCCTTCTGAGTAGCTGGGATACAGGTGTCTGCCACCACACTCGGATAATTTTTGTATTTTTAGTAGAGACAGGGTTTTGCCGTGTTGGCCAGGCTGGTCTCAAACTCCTGACCTAAAGTGATCCGCCCTCCTCTGCCTCCCAAAGTGCTGGGATTACAGGCATAAGCCACCATGCCTGGCCATTTTCCTGGAATCTTTATTCAATATATTTCTGACAATAGATAATTCTGAGATCACAGCACAGCCCTTTTATGGAATATCACATTATTTTCTCAAATCGGAAGAGCTAAAAATTATTAAAAGCATGGAAAATGTTTTTCCAAAAGTGTTTGGGCTCTGGATTTTGAAGCCAGGTTTGTTTTTTCAACTTTCCTGTATCTTCACACTCCAAGTTATCAGAAGGCAGCAAATACACTATTTTATTTTACTATTATTACTTTTTGAGACGGAGTTTTACTCATGTCACCTAGGCTGGAGTGCAACTGCACAATGCAACCTCCACCTTCCGGGTTCAAGCAATTCCCCTGCCTCAGCCTCCTGAGTAGGTGGGATTACAGGCACCCATCCACCACACCTGGCTAATTTTTGTATTTTTAGTAGAGAGAGGGTTTCACCATGTTGGTCAGGCTGGTCTCGAACTCCTGACCTCAGGTGATGCGCCTGCCTCAGCCTCCCAAAGTGCCAGGATTACAGGCATGAGTCACTGTGCCTGGCAGCAAATGTGCTATTTTAGATTCTTCTTCTTTACCCAACTACATAGGAATACATAGCCTTTTGTTTTGTTTTGTTTTGGACTTGTTTGTTTTTGTTTTTGTTTTTTTTAACTTTCCCTTACTATCCACAGTAGTGCCCTCTTATCCACAGAAAATCTGTTCCAGGGTCCCCAGTGGACGCATGAAACCGCAAATAGTACCTAACCCTGTAGAGACTATGTTTTTTTTCCCCATATATACATACTTATGATAAACTTTAATTTATAAATTAGGCACAGTAAAAGATTAACAATAACTAATAATAAAATAGAAGAACTATAACAATATGCTGGAATAAAACTTACATGAATGAGGTTTCTCTCCTCTCTCTCTCTGCGTCTTAAAATATCTTAATATTTTCAGACTGGTTGACTACGGGTAACAGAAACCACAAAAAGCAAAACCATGGGAAAGGTTAGAGTAGTGTAAGAACCAGAATCTTGAGCATATAAAAACTAACAGCAAGTGACTTCATCTCCAAAGACATTTCCTATCTGCATTGGTGGAAGTCAACTGAAAATCAGAAAACTAAAAATACTTAGTAAAATTACTGCAGGTGATTCATGGCCGTAAGTCTTCCTTTATGAAAAGTAAACCTGGATAATGGCTCTTAGGCAAATGTTTTAGATGTATGGACCACCCGCAGGAATTTCTTTCTAAGGCCGTTTAATTTTTAAATAAACTTTGAATCACAGAAAGGCTGTGTGATTCAGTTGCACAAATAACAATACTATGTTTTGCTAATCCAGAGTTCAAAAGAATCAGGCCAGGTGCAGTGGCTCATGCCTGTAATTCCAGCACTTCAGGAGGCAGAGACAGGCGGATCACTTGAGGCCAGGAGTTTGACACCAGCCTGGCCAACATGGCGAGACCCCATCTCTACTAACAATACAAAAATTAGCTGGGCGTGGTGCCATCTGCTTGTAATCCCAGCTACTTGGGAGGCTGAGTCACGAGAATCACTTGAACGGGGGAGGCGGAGGTTTCAGTGAGCTGAGATGGTGCCACTGCACTGCAACCTGGGTGACAGAGCAAGATTCTGTCTCAAACAAACAAAGAATCAGTG
Organism: Rhinopithecus bieti; assembly: GCF_001698545.2. Lineage (NCBI taxonomy): Eukaryota > Metazoa > Chordata > Mammalia > Primates > Cercopithecidae > Rhinopithecus > Rhinopithecus bieti. Next base: position 596,122 of record NW_016804580.1, on the reverse strand, counting down.
CAGGTACATGTTTTTAGATGGTCTAACCTAGCCTGTTAGGTGTAAAAAAAAAAGGTAGTCATAACAGAAAAGGGTCTGTCAGACACCAGCAAGGAGCTCAGAGACTTCCACTCTGACTCTAGCCCTTGCCTTGCTCTGGTCTGCTGCCGGCCTGGACACCTGTCTGGGAAACTCAACACCATAACCAATGAAAGGGAGAGCTGCACTTGTAACTAGATTTTGTTTTGATAACTAACTCCATTCCCATATTTGGAACAGTATGTGCAACTCTAAGCTATAACAGTGATATGGTTTGGCTCTGTGTCCCCACCCAAATCTCATCTCAAATTGTAATCTCCATCATCCCTACATATTGAGGGAGGGAAGAGATGGGAGGTGACTGGATCATGGGGACGGTTTTCCCCATGCTGTTCTCATGATAGTGAGTGGGTTCTCATGAGATGATCTGGTTTTATGATGCAGTTTTCCCTGCTCTTACTCACCCTCTGTCTCTCCTGCTACCATGTAAGACATGGCTGACTCCCCTTCCACCATAATTGTATGTTTCCTGAGGCCTCCCCAGCCATGCGGAACTATGAGTCAATTAAACCTCTTTGCTATTACAAATTACCCAGACTTGGGTAGTATATTTATAGCAGTGTGAGAACAAACTAATACAAACAGCGACTGCACAGAGTACGATGCTCAATAAATGTCTGCTCAACCAATGAGCAAATATTTACTTCCGTTCTATCCACCTTCAATTCCACATTGATGGAATGTAATTTCAGCCACAAGCAAACCTACGTTTTCATTGGCATTATGTCCTTTTTATAGGCTTGTGACCAATGATCTTTAAGCTTCCTGAAATATTAAGAAAAGCTGCTTTGATTTACAGATCTGAGGGGGGTCTTAAGTTCTCAGGGCATAGGAAGGGAATGCAAGGAAATCAGCTTTCCAAACATGTGCTAATTTCACCTGCATACATTTCAATGTAATGTAGCAAATGTTTGCTGAGGATCTACTAACTCCAACAGAAGATTTGCAGGAAAACAAAGATGAAAAAGAAACAATCCTGGCCATAAGAGAGGAGCCACCAACACAGTGCCTGGCACACACATAGTAAGTAATGAGACACTCATTGTTTTATATATTAATAGGATATTTATGATACAAAGCAGAGTGCAGTAAATGCTAGGAGAGAGGTACTGATATGGCTTGGCCATGTCCTCACCCAAATCTTATCTTGAATTGTAGCTCCCACAATTCCCATGTGTCATGGAAGGACCCGGGGGAGGTAACTGAATCATGGGGGTGGGTCTTTCTCATGCTGTTCTCGTGACAGTGTTTAAGTCTCACGAGATCTGATGGTTTTATAAAGAGGAGTTCCCCTGCACAAGTTCTCTCTTCCCTGCTGCCATGTAAGATGTGACTTGGCTCCTCCTTCCCTTCTGCCATGATCGTGAGGACTCCCCAGCCATGTGGAACAGTGAGTCAATTAAACCTCGTTTCCTTATAAATTACCCATTCTTAGGTATATCTTTATCAGGAGCATGAAAATGGACAGATACAGGTACAAAGCAAGTGCCCTGTGAGATTGGTATGGACATTCACTGATACTAGAGGAATGAGAAGGCTTCCTGGAGGAGGTGGCATGTCACAGAGACATTCTGATGATATGAGTAATGAGAATCATGTTTCCAGACTTTAAAGCATCCCATAAAGGCTCATTGTAGGTTGCACATTAGCTTACAGTGAAAAATACTGACACAAGGGCTTGACCCAGAGGATGAGAACTATATTAGGGTGATCATTAAGTAGGCAGTTGGAGTACAGGTTGAAAGCTGGAGAAACCAGAGACCAGGAGATGAGCCAGGAAACAAAAGTAATTTTCCTTGTTCCTCAGGGATCTTAAAAGCAGGACTGTCTGTCAGGGAAAACACAAACCTGGATAAATACTCTTTTCCCCTCTGCTCCAACTTATAATAATCACAGTTTGAAAACAAAATAGAAAAGCCTTCAAAGTTGAGTAAAACCAGTATGACCTGAATACTTAACTGATCTCTCGAATGTGTGTATTGACAGGAAAAAAGTTACATCAACATGTTTAGAACAATTAGAAAGTTCCTAGGAATTGAATTCTGAACTCTCAATCCCACAACGGTGACCACTACTAATGAAGTATTGTATGGATGTGTCTTCATAAAACTCTGACTATATTAAAGCCTCAGCTTTCTATATTGCTGGTTTCATTACCTTCAAGAGATTATGGAAGATCAGAAGTGTTATCTACCATGATAATGCTGTGTGTTTCTCTGAAGAGCTTAGATCCTCTACACACTTTAATTAAATCTCCTAATGTCCCGGTGAAATAGGTAAGGGATCAACAGAAGGTGAGTCATCAAAAACAGTGGAAGACCGGACCATCGGATGTACTTTGAGACGAAATCCACATTTATTATCATTGTTCCCATTTTGCCAATGAGGAAATGGGGTTATTATTGAGACAAGGATGATGAGCTATATTTCACTTTCACTAAAGGCAGAATCCACTGCTATAGGTTCCGTAAGCATCCCGTGGGAGACCTTTAAAAATAGGAAAACAAGGCCGGGCGCGGTGGCTCAAGCCTGTAATCCCAGCACTTTGGGAGGCCGAGACGGGCGGATCACGAGGTCAGGAGATCGAGACCATCCTAGCTAACACGATGAAACCCCGTCTCTACTAAAAAATACAAAAAATTAGCCGGGCGAGGTGGCGGGCGCCTGTAGTCCCAGCTACTCGGGAGGCTGAGGCAGGAGAATGGCGTGAACCTGGGAGGCGGAGCTTGCAGTGAGCTGAGATCCGGCCACTGCACTCCAGCCTGGGAGACAGAGCGAGACTCCGTTTCAAAAAAAAAAAAAGGAAAACAACCATGGCCTCTGAGATTTCTCCTTTGGGAGTTGACCAACACTTACTAATAAACATCTAAAATGTGCACCAAAGAAAATATGCATTGGCTGGGCACAGTGACTCACGCCTGTAATCCCAGCAGTTTGGGAACCAAGATGGGGGGATCACCTGAGGTCAGGAGTTCAAGACCAGCTTGGCCAACATGGTGAAACCCCATCTCTACTAAAAATACAAAAATTAGCTGGGCATGGTGGCACCTGACTGTAATCCCAGGTACTCGGGAGGGTGAGGCAGGAGAATTGCTTGAACCCGAGAGGCAGAGGTTGCAGTTAGCCGAGATTGTGCCATTGCACTCCAGCCAGGGTGACAAGAGTGAGACTTGGTCTCAAAAAAAAAAGAAAAAAAAATATGCATCGCCTGTTTCTTATAAAAGAACACAGGACAAGAATCCCAATTTATCATGATAATCCCAATTATCATTTATCATGATAATCTCTTAGCTTTAAGTAAGTGGTTTATCAGGAGCTTGGCTGAGTTCTTCCCTCTGTCTCCAGTTTTCCCTCAGTTTGAGAGATAAGTGAGCATCAGTCTTTTTATTCCTTTTTTTTTTTAAGACGGAGACTCGCTCTGTCGTCTAGGCTGGAGTGCAATGGCACAATTTCAGCTCACTGCAACCTCTGCCTCCCAGGTTCAAGTGATTGTACTGCTTCAGTCTCCCGAGTAGCTGGGACTACAGGCGCATGCCACATGCCTGGCTAATTTTTTGTATTTTCAGTAGAGACGGGGTTGCACCATGTTAGCCAGGATGGTCTCAATCTCCTGACCTTGTGATCCACCCGCCTTGGCCTCCCAAAGTGCTGGGGTTACAGGCATGACCCACCATGCCCGGCAGGCATCAATCTTAAGGAGGTAATGTTGAGTAGATTATGTGGCCGGGCAGAATCACTTGAGGCCAGGAGTTTGAGACCAGCCTGGCCTACACGATGAAACTCCATCTCTACTAAAAATACAAAAATTAGCCAGGCATGATAGTACATGCCTGTAATCCCAGCTACTCAGGAGGCTGAGGCAGGAGAATCGCTTGAACCTGGGAGCCAAAGGCTATAGTGTGCTGAGATTGTATCACTGCACTCCAGCCTGGGCAACAGAGCGAGACTCTGTCTAAAAAAAAAAAAAAAGAGCAGATTATGTGTAAGACAGTACAAATCACAGGGCTGGAAAAATTGCCAAGACTAGAAAACTCACAACGTCTTAACTCTTAGTTCTACCCTTAGGATACTCGTATAAACAAACCCTAAAGTCAGACTCAGAAAAACAAATATACATGCAGCCATCATATGTGATTTAATTTGTAAACCAACTGTACTTCTTATAAAGGAAATAAATAAAGTAAGCAAACCACTTTGACAGATTATCCACTGCTCTCTCAATCTAACTACCTCTCAAAAAGTCCTAGGAAAAGGCTGGGCGTGACAGCTCACACCTGTAATCCCAGCACTTTGGGAGGCCAAGGTGGGCGGATTGCTTGAGGTCAGGAGTTCGAGACTAGCCTGGCCAACATGGGGAAACCTCATCTCTACTAAAAATACAAAAATTATCCGGGCGTATTGGCAGGTGCCTGTAATTCCAGGTACTTGGAAGGCTGAGGCAGGAGAATTGCTTGAACCCCGGAGACAGAGGTTGCAGCGAGCCAAGATCATGCCAGTGCACTCTGGCCTGGGCGGCAAGAGTGAGACTTCATCTCAAAAAAAAAAAAAAAAAAAAAAAAAAAAGTCCTAGGAAATACAGCCATGGCTTCCAATAAAACAGAGACCCCAGTTTGAAAAAAAAAAAAAGTCATGAAAAAGATAAATGTTATTTTAGGTAGTAATTTGGTATCACTCAAGTCTTAAAAAGTAATGGAAATGCATATAATGAAACCCTACGGCAATATATGGTTATAAAATAGGGATATGGATTCAGAATATGCTTAAAATGGTTTGATGATTATAAAAATGAAAAGACAAAATCAAAATTTTGTTGAGAGTTTGTGGAACTCCAAGTTTGAAAAAATTGCTTTAGAGGTAGCCTTTATTAATGGTCTAGGAAAGAATTCAAAGTAACAAATTTTGCCTAGTCCTAAGAGAGTGTGGCACCTGACAGGGAAGTGTTTTGGGGAAAGACTAGCATTTGATGTACTAAAAGTAAGGTAACAAACAGGAAATTTCAACTCCTGAAAGCTGATTTACTACAATGGGGTCAAGGGCAAATCTGTAATGACTACATGTGTCATAGAGCAATAATCACTCTTTCCCGGTCTTTGAGATGGCCAAGAAAATACTCTAACTGAATTCTAAGTTCTCTCGAGAAAAGCCACGTAAAATAGAAAAAATCTCTACCATCAAATAACAAATTTTAATTAACTCATTTATATATAAAATTATATACGTAAGTAAAAAGGAATTTAATTATATTTAATTTGCTTAAATTTAATTTGCTTATATATTTTCCCCATAAAAATAAGCTGCATTAAAATATTTAGAAAGGTTTGTCTAGCACCATAGCTTAATTTAGCACCTTAATCATTGCTATCACCTGCTTCCTAAGAATTCACAGAAAATCATGTATTTAAAATATTACACTTTGGGAGGCTGAGGTGGATGGATCAAGAGGTCAGGAGATCGAGACCATCCTAGCTAACACAGTGAAACCCCGTCTCTACTAAAAATACAAAAAAATTAGCCGGGCGTGGTGGCAGGCGCCTGTAGTCCCAGCTACTCGGGAGGCTGAGGCAGGAGAATGGCATGAACCCGGGAGGCAGAGCTTGCAGTGAGCCGAGATCGCACCACTGCACTCCAGCCTGGGCGACACAGCGAGACTCCATCTCAAAAAATAAATAAATAAATAAAATAAAATATTATTTGACACAATGATTTATCTATATACTTATATAATTATGTAAGTAAAAATCTCCTTTCACTGTAGTTTTAACTGTACTTTAACAATATTGCTGATATATCAAATGACTGTAATTTTCAGTCAGGCACAGTGGCTCATGCCTGTAATCCCAGCACTTTGGGAGGCTGAAGTGGGCGGATCACCTGAAGTGAGGAGTTTGAGACCAGCCTGGCCAACATGGTGAAACCCGTCTCTATCAAAATTACAAAAATTAGCCAGGCGTGGTGGCGGGTGCCTGTAATCCCAGCTAATGGGGAGGCTAAGGCAGGAGACTCTCTTGAACCTGGGAGGTGGAAGTTGCAGTAGGATGCCTGGGAAACAGAGTGAGATTCTATTTAAAAAAAAAAAAAAAAAGACTGTAATTTTCATCTCTTTTCGATCAACTTTATATCTGCAACTTTAATAATTTAATAAATTTCTCAAAAAAAGAAAGTTTGAATCAAATTACAAATCTGCTAAAAGTATCAAATTATTACAAGTCATCCAAGTGAGGACTGGTTTTGAATTTAGATTAATGGTTTTTAAAGTAGGTAAAATGTTATTAAATATTAAAATGTATAATGCTTAAAATGAAAATATTTGCATTTCAATTAATGTTCAATACTATTTGATTTTAGAATTTTTGAGCTGGAATAAATGATGGAGATCATTTAATTTGATGACTTCAATTTTAGATGCTAAAATGGAATCCTTAATCTTTGGGAGGTCAGATAGCCTAAACTAGAACCCAGTCTCTCAACTTGTCCAACGTTCGTTTTACTAAGCTGTGTAAGTATTTACTATGAACATCAAAAATAGTTATTCTTGTCTCCATTAATACGGAAGTATTAACCCAAAGTGACATCACATCTTAGCCTAAAAAAGAAGCTATGCTAACCTAGGACCAGAAGACCTAATCTCAATTCTACTGTTCACTGCATGACACAAAGCAAGCCCTTTAACTGCAGTGTGCTTTCCTTTTCCTAATTAGAAAAATAAGACTCTAGTAATTTAAACTGTCTTCTTCATTTGGTCATTGCAAGAGGGGTAATAAAAATAACTCTGGGCCGGGTGCAGCGGCCCCCACCTGTAATCCCAGCACTTTGGGAGGCCAAGGAGGGCAAATCACCTGAGGTTGGGAGTTCAAGACCAGCCTGACCAACATGGAAAAACTCCATCTCTACTAAAAATACAAACTTAGCCAGGCATGGTGGTGCATGCCTGTCATCCCGGCCACTCGGGAGGCTGAGGCAGGAGACTCGCTTGAACCCAGAAGGTGGAGGTTGTGGTGAGTCGAGATTGCGCCATTGCATCCCAGCCTAGGTAAGGACAGCAAAACTCGGTCTCAAATAAGTAAACAAGCAAATAAATAACTCTGAAATATACAGCATATCTAAGTGCAAAGCATATACTTAATAACAAAAACTCGGCCGGGCGCGGTGGCTCAAGCCTGTAATCCCAGCACTTTGGGAGGCCGAGACGGGCGGATCACGAGGTCAGGAGATCGAGACCATCCTGGCTAACACGGTGAAACCCCACCTCTACTAAAATACAAAAAAACTAGCTGGGCGAGGTGGCGGGCGCCTGTAGTCCCAGCTACTGGGGAGGCTGAGGCAGGAGAATGGCGTAAACCCGGGAGGCGGAGCTTGCAGTGAGCTGAGATCCGGCCACTGCACTCCAGTCCGGGCGACAGAGCGAGACTCCGCCTCAAAAAAAAAAAATAAAAATAATAATAATAATAATAATAACAAAAACTCAACTATATTTAAACCAAGGAGCTGTAACTACTTTGAGTCATAATTAGGAGGGAATACATACGAGCTGCTGTGTAACCTTAGAACATCTAAACTAGCAGATGCAGGGGTGTAGCTAACAAGTTCTGTAGTTCCTAAATGTTCCTAGTTTTTAAAAAATAATCTATGGTTATCTAAACCATACAATAATTACCAGTTTGAGAACAAATTAGAGCCCTATGATTTCTCAAAGACCCCATTGATTCCTTAAACAGAGACAAATGTGGAGTAGCGATAGTACTGCTAGTAGAATCTGAAGAATTTACTATAGACCCATCCTGTAACTGACATATGCAGAGTATAAACCTTTCCAAGTATGATTCTTTAATAGTAAAATATATTTGTCCAAGTGACACGTGAAATCGTCCAGCTCGAGCTGACCTTCAAAAAACAAACAAAATTATCAGCTGGAATCTCTTGGATAAGAAATAGATCTTGCAACTGGAAGGGGTGAGAAGACTCACTTAAGTAGGTTTTTTTTTTTTTTTTTTTTTTTTTTTTTTTTTTTTTTGGGAGGCGGAGTTCTCGCTCTGCCGCCCAGGCTGTTAGTTGGCAGTGGCCGATCTCAGCTCAACTGCAAGCTCCGCCTTCCCGGGTTCACGCCATTTTCTCCTGCCTCAGCCTCCCGAGTAGCTGGGACTACAGGCGCCCGCCACCTCGCCTCTTTTTTTTTTTTTCCTTTTACTTTTTCTGCCCAGGCTTAGTTTTTTTGTATTTTTTAGTAGAGACGGGGTTTCACCTGTTAGCACAGGATGGGTCTCATCTCCTGGGACCTCGTGATCCTGCCCGTCTCGGCCTCCCAAAGTGCTGGGATTACAGGCTTGAGCCACCACGCGCCGGCCTTTACTAAGTAGCGTTTTAAAAGGTGCTGTAAGAATTGCAAATTTTTGAAGAAAAATACATTGATATTATGCATGGAGAACAGTCTGAAAGAAAATACCCAGAGATGCTAATACAGGTCATCTCTGGGAGTAGAATTTTAAAGATTTTAAAATCTTTTTTCCCTTTGCACTTATCTGTTCTGTCTGATTTTGAATATGGAGTAATTTTGTTGCATATAAAAAAGGTTATTTTTCATGGAAGAAACTTTGCTTTAGTCTCTCGTCTTGAGGGAGGTAAGGTGCTTCATGCCTACTTCAAAAATGAAACAGAAAGACTGTCAATGTTAGCGGTTGTGATAGGAACGGAAATTGGCCCCACACTTCTTGTGTCTTGGTACTGTTTTTGGCTGCTTTAGAGGACCAGCAGAGAGGGAGAAAATCTGGAGAAGCACCGTCGGTGACAGCTTTCACACCCAGTAAATACCAAAGGGCAGAGTTGCAAATGGTACCTTGACACTATTCTAAGCTTACACTCGCCATACACTCCTTCCCCACAACTTTCATTTACGGATTGCATGTCTCTGTCTCAAATTTAAACACGCATTGCTTTCAGTGTTTAATTACAATTTGATGGAAATATGACTTGCATTCAAATTAGCTTTTGCTTTTCACATCACAAATGTGCATCCAAGTTATTGTGTCATTATAATCTCATGTTATAATGGCTTCATAATACAAGTCCCTGCAGGGTTGAATTAGTAGTTTCCTATGGTAATCGCCCATCACTATAATATCATAATCGCATAAGCACAGTCCCCACATGCATACACTGCAATCATTTTGACATTGTAAGAGCATTTTAATAGTATTAGCATAGATTCTCCAGAGAAATCATCTCATTGTCACTGCATTACCATAGAAGATTAATAGTGATGGAGCCAAGTTGTTGTGATATGAAAGCTTAAAAAAAAAAGTGCTGGGCAGCAGTAAAGCATTTCACTTCTCAAAAGGTCAATCCACTTTGCAGTCAGGTCTTCCTACAATCCTTAATTGAATACAAGGTTCTTCCACAAGATATTAGGGCTTCTTTTGTTTCATTTTTCTTTTTGTTTGCTGACAGTTCATACAACAGTAATAAATTGGGTCAGACCCTCTCTGCTGTAGAGATAGGAAAAGCAGACATGGTGCCTGTCTTCAAGGAGTTTGCAATTTAATCAGGTTTATAACAAATTTTATACAGCATGTAGGTAAACGGAATGAATACACTTACGATAAAGTACTTTGAGGGTCCTGCATGGTGGCAGATGCCTGTAATTCCAGCACTTTGGGAGGCCAAGGCGGTTGGATCACCTGAGGCTGGGAGTTGAGACTAGCCTGGCCAACATGGTGAAATATCGTCTCTACTAAAAATACAAAAATTAGCTGGCTGTGGTGGCGTGCACCTCTAGTCCCAGTTACTGGGGAGGCTGAGGCAGGAGAATCGTTTGAACCTGGGATGCGGAGATTGCAGTGAGCCAAGATCGCACCACTGCACTCCAGCCTGGGTGACAGAGTAAGACTCTGTCTCAACAAAACAAAAACAAAGTACTTTGAAGTAACTGGCATTACATAGCAGTGAGAGTAATTAAACAAGGCTTTCCTAAAGAAGAAATGCTTAATAATCAACTAAAGGGTTAAATGTATCAAAGATAATGACTATGAGGCAGAAATGAAGCGCATGTAACTGACTGAAGTCTTTGTATTCACTAACTCAGGGACTCTGGGAAGAAGGAAGGCTGTTTCCAAGCTGCTGATAAAGACATAACCGAGACTGGGTAATTTATTTAAAAAAAAGAGGTTTAATGGACTCACAGTTGCACGTAGCTAGAAAGGCCTCACAATCATGGCGGCAGGCAAGACAGAATGAGAGAGCCAAGTGAAAGGGGAAATCCCTTATAAAATCATCAGATCTCGTGAGACTTATTCACTACTACGAGAACAGCATACGGGAAACTGCCCCCGTTATTCAGTTATCTCCCACCATGTCCCTCCCACAACAGGGGAAGTTATGGGAGCTACAATTCAAGATGAGATTTGGATGGGGACGCAGCCAAACCACATCAGCCACCAGACACTAGCAATGGACACAGCCACAGCCCTATCCAAGAAGGGAGCAAGAACAGGTAATGCGCGGAATTCTTCTCCTCTGTGGGTACCTCTACTGCTTTCAGTGGAGAGAATGGAAGGTGGGACCCTGTTCTTTATTGCTAACAGAAGAATGAGCAGAGCTGTTCTTCTGAAGCCTGAGACCAAGAGCCAGAAAAAAGGAAACTCCTATGCTGAAAGCATTGCCTAGCTTCCAAGAGTCTCCTTGGTTTGCTTTTCATAGTTGCAACAATGGTGTAAAATGACTATCCCGTGTCAATGACAAATGAGGCACACTGCAGAGACTGGCAGGATATTGTGTTCTTTTGAGGGGCCTCTAATCTCCTGGCATTCTCTGGGGACACCACGGGAGAACTACAAAAGGATTATCATAACTCTTAAAGAATCATCTCTGCTCAATGTTTAAGTGAGAACAGCATTACAGACAGCATTTAGCACAATGGATGGCCCATAGCAGGATTCTGTAAATGTTTATGGATGGATGGATAAATGAACTTGACTGGAAAGAATGTACATGTTTTAGAGCTGCTTTGAGTCTGAAAACACAGGTGAACAGATTTAGAATATGTACTCTCTGGTGGCATTAACAGAAGAATTAACAACTGGCAATGTCTTTTGTACTGTGAGAACTCACTTGCCTTCTTGGTTATGGCAAATCACAGCATTCTGGGGATAATGGTTGCTCATTCTCCCTGTCTCAGTTTCTGTTGGCCTGGGAGACCTCAGAACTACTTGGAGGCTCGGTTTCAAAAAAAGAAGTAATAACACTTTTTAAATTGGAACACACTAAGGATAAAGATGTGTTCTCTAAGTGCTCAAAGTGACTTTTACCAGCAAGCTGTGGAGCAATCCAGCATAAACCTATTACAAAAACAAAATTAGCTGTCCTTCCTTTGAAATTATTTTTACCTTCATAGGTAAAGTCTCTGTGGCACTTGCTATGCTATTCTTGAGTTCTTGTTTAGGTAACAGATGAAGTTAAACCTTTACTTCTTGGCTTGTTCTTTTCATTTCTTGAGAGGGTCTCGCTCTGTTGCCCAGCCTAGAGTGCAGTGGCATGATCGTGGCTCACTGCAGCTTCAGCCTCCCAGGTACAAGTGATCCACCTCGCTCAGCCTCCTGAGTAGCTGGGACCACAGAAATATGCCATCTCACTTCACTCATTTTTTTGTTTTTAGTAGAGATGAGGTATTGATATGTTGCCCAGGCTGGTTTCAAACTCCTGGGCTCAAACAATCCTCCTGACTCAGTCTCCCAAAGAGTTGGGATTGCAGGCATGTGTCACTGTACCTGTTAATTTGTTTGTCATTGACACATGATAATCGTTTTATACCACGGTTGCAACTATAGAAAGCAATCCAAAGAAACTATTAGGGCCTGGGCAGTGCTTTTCTGCATAGAAGTTTCTTTTTTTTCTGGCCCTTGGTCTGATGCTTCAGGAGAACAGCTCTACTTATTCTTTGTGTTTTGTTTTGTTTTGAGACAGGGTCTCTCTCTGTCACCCAGACTGGAGTGCAGTGGCATGATTATAGCTCACTGCAACCCCCGACTCCCAGGCTCAAGCGATCCGTCTACTGCAGCCTCCCTAATACCTGGGGCTACAGGTGTGTATCACCATGCCCAGATAATTTGTGTATGTTTTGTAGAGACAGGGTTTCACCATGTGTCCCAGGCTGGTCTTCAACTCCTGGGCATAAGTGATTCACCTGCCTTGGCTTCTCAAAGTGCTGGGATCACAGGCATGAACCACTGTACCTGGCCAGCTTATTCTTTAGGTAACTTATTTCATGCAGTTTTCATTATGCATTAAAATGAAAATGTTCTTTTATTACATTTGATTATCAGTTTTTATTATTTCACTACTATATAGTACTTATTATTTATCAGTTTATTATACATTAGTATTTATTATTCTATTACTTATTGTTATTAGACATAATTATAGATTAAAATCAAGAACTTGGAATGTTTAAATGTATGTATACTTACTTGCCATAAAATGGAAATTATATTTATTATGTATATCTTGACATTGCTTAGAAAAATATGTTTTCCTCTCTTGTTTAAGTATATTAGAAACATAAATAATTCCTGATTCAATAGGCTAATTCTCTAATTCAATAGGTTTTTTTTTTTTTTTTTTTGAGACAGTCTCACTCTGTTACCCAGGCTGGAGTGTAATGGCCTGATCTTGGCTCACTGCAACCTCTGCCTCCCAGGTTCAAGCAATTCTCATGCCTCAGCCTCCTAAGTATCTGGGATTACAGGCATGCACCACCACACCTGGCTAATTTTTTGTATTTTTAGTAGAGATGGAGTTTTGCCACGTTGCCCAGGCTGGTCTCGAACTCCTGGCCTCAAGCAATCCACCCACCTCAGCCTACCAAAGTGTTGGGATTACAGGCATGAGCCACCGTGCTCGGCAGGTTAATTTTGTATTTATACAAATAACAGGAGTTATAAAGTATCTTCTGTGCCACCAAAAATTAATGTTCACTTACTGTATTTCAAAAATGGCTTAGAAGTGGAGTTGGGTGACCATGGAATTTCTGTAATTTAAAATAAAAGTGGATGTTATTTCATTGTCCCCCAAAAAATTGACTCCCCTACAAAAAAATGGACACAGATGGGATGACATAATGCTTTCTGAACATATCACTATTTCCCCAAGAGGAAGAAAAGCTAAAAGTTTACCAACTGCAAAAATGTGACAAAGCTGATATTCCAGGAGCATGTATTTGGGCCACTTAGTCTGAGGACCTCGGTTTTCTCATTAATAAAACAAGGGAGTTGAACAAAGTGATTTCTAAGCTTCCTTCCAGATACAAGTTGTAATGGTCTATGTGGAGAGATGTTACATGGGCTGTAAATGACCTCTCCAGAACTTCTCCATTTGTTCACATCTGTTTAAACATTAAACGAGGTAGGGATATATGTATAGTAGAAAATCAGACAGACCATTTTGTTACAAGGAATGTGAAACCTATTGATATCTTTCTCAATATGAATTCTTTCTCTAATGTCCCATTAGGCAAACCATACTTAAATGAACCATATTCCAGTATTTACTTTACTATAAACTTAGTATAAACAACAGATTATTACAAACAGATGCATGAAATAAAAATACCTCACAACCCAGAAGTTCCAGATTGTTATTTATTTATTACCATTCTTCATACTGCTTGTGAGTAAGAATAGAGGCACAAGAATAAAATAATGGTGTCTTTATAGTAGCCCTCAGATACATGATGCTGACTGCCTAAGCAACTGAAAACGGTTGGCTATAGCCCAAACAAAAGTTTATAAAATCCACTATCTAGGCATATGCGTATATATGTGTGTGTGTGTATATATATATATATAATATATACACATATATGTGTGTGTGTCTATATATACACACAGTTTTTAGTTTCCAATAATTACAACACAACTACAGAAACTACTCTGAAACTTTTGTGCCCACTTAACCAGGAATAATTTTATTCTTTAGTGGATGGTGAAATAAGTGTTTAAAAAAAAAAAAATCGATAACCTGGCCAGGTGCAGTGGCTCACGCCTATAATCCCAGCACTTTGGGAGGCTGAGGCAGAAGAATCGCCTGAGCCCAGGAATTCAAGATCAGCCTGGGCCACATAGTGAGACCCCACCTGGGCAACATAGTGAGACCTCACCTCTATTATAAAAAATAAGAAGAAATCGCTGGACACAGTGGCTCACGCCTGTAATCCCAGTAATTTGGGAGGCTGAGGCAGGCAGATCACTTGAGGTCAGGAATTTGAGATTAGCCTGGGCAATATGGTGAAACTCCATCTCTAAAAAAGTACAAAAATTAGCCGGGTGTGAGGGCATGCCTGTAATCCCACCTATTTGGGAGGCTGAGGCAGGAGAATCACTTGAACCTGGGTGGCAAAGATTGCAGTGAGCCAAGATCATGCCACCACACTCCAGCCTGGGTGACAGAGCAAGACACTGTCTCAAAATAATAATAACAATAATAATAAATGAGGAAGAAGCAGAAGTGGAAGGAGAAGAAGGAGAACCAGCAGCAGCAGCAGCAAGAGAAGAAGGAAGAAGAAGAGGAAGAAGGAGGAGGAGGAGGAAGAGGAGAGAAAACAAAAAGTCATAGCTGGGCACAGGAGTTCAAGCCTGTAAATCTCAGCACGGTGGGAGGCTTAGGCAGATGGATTACTTGATGTCAGGAGTTCAGGACCAGCCTGACCAACATAGTAAAACCCCACCTCTACTAAAAATACAAAAATTAGCTGAGTGTGGTTGTGCACACCTTTGGTCCTAGCTACTCGGGAGGCTGAGGCAAGAGAACTGCTTGAGCCTGAGAGGCGGAGGTTGCAATGAGCCGAGATCACACCACTGCACTCCAGCCTGGGTGATGTGTGTGTGTGTGTGTGTGTGTGTGTGTGTGTGTGTGTATTTATATAAATTATATATATCCCACTGGTGGTTCAAACTGATTTTAGGTGATATATGGGCATTTGAAGCTTTTTTAAACAAGTTTTTATTTATTTTAATGTGTTTTAGAAAAAAAGTAATCAACATTGTAAGCCTGTGATTTCATAGATATTACTGTTTAGGATGGAGCTAAAGTAAAAAAGTGGATTGGTTTAAAGAAAAACTATTAAGTAATTAGTGGTAAAGGTAGTATACAGGCATAGCAAACACTCTGGAAGATGATACAAGCATAAATCAAGTTTCACAAGAACTGATGAAAATTATACTGAGTTTCCAAAAATTAAAGGGCTTAGCAACATCTCCACAGTGTCTTGTAATGAATTCATTTTATTTCATCTGTTAAAGGACTAACTCCTTTTCTGGGGAGTAATAACCCTCCCAACACATCAGATATATAGCTTTGACTTCTAATTAGGCAGAGAAAGCTATCATCCAATTTTATTTACTTATTTTTGAGATTGTGCCTAATCTGGGCTTACTGCAACCTCTGCCTCCCGGGTTCAAGCGATTCTCCTGCCTCAGCCTCCTGAGTAGCTGGGATTACAGGAGCGCACCACCACATCCAGCTACTTTTTTTTGTATTTTTAGTAGACACAGGGTTTTGTAATGTTGGCCAAGCTGGTCTCGAACTCCTGATCTCAAGTGATCCACCCGCCTTGGCCTCTCAAAATGCTAGGACTACAGGCGTGAGCCACCATGCCCGGCCTATTATCCAGTTTTAACTCTTAAACCTTGTGATGGTTAATATTGAGTGTCAACTTGATTGGATTGAAGGATGCAAAGTATAGTTCCTGAGTATGTCTGTGAGGGTGTTGGCAAAGGAGATTAACATTTGAGTCAGTGGACAGGGAGTGGCAGACCCAGCTTCAATCTGGGTGGGCACCATCTAAGCAGCTGCCAGTGTGGCTAAAGTAAAGCAGGCAGGAGAAGATGAAACAACAGGCTTGCTGAGCCTTCTGGACTTCATCTTTCTCCTGTGCTGGAGGCTTTCTGCCCTCAAACATTAGACTCCAAGTTCTTCAGCTTTTGGACTCTTGGACTTACACCAGTGGTTTATCAGGGGCTCTTAGGAGTCACCACTTGGTTAAGCTTACAATAATCCACTGTCATTCTCCAAGATCCATCTATCTTCTGCACAGGCCAAATAGGAGAGTTGAACAGGGATGTGGTGGGAATCACTACCCTTGCGTCTTTCAAGTCCTTCATGGTGGCACTAATCTCTGCAGTCCCTCCAGGGATGTGATACTGTTTTTGATTTACTATTTTTCTAGGTAGAGGCAGCCCTAATGGCTTCTATTTGGCCTTTCCCAGCATAGTAGCCCTCACTCTACCAGTCAGAGAGCCACTGTGGGGGTTCTGCCAGGCGCTAAATATGTTTATGCCAATTATGCATTCTGGCACTAGGGAAATGACCACATGATGAGTCCTGGGACCCACTGGACCCACTGTCAGTCAGACCTGAGCTAAAACTCTATTAAAAGATGCTCTTCCAGCTACTCTTGGATAAGGGTTTCAACAATAATTTTCTTTTTTTTTAGATGGAGTCTCACTCACTCTGTCACCCAGGCTACAATGCAGTGGCGCAATCTTGGCTCACTGCAACCTCCGCCTCTTTGCTTCTGCTGTCCATTATGGTAACGATGCCCACCTTGTCTTTGATGGTTGAGTGTTGCCACTTGGCCTCTGCCACCTTGGGATCCAATTATTCCCACTGCACTTAAATTTTGTAGTTGAGTGACTGTGGTTCCCACTGTAAGATCTGGCATACAAAGAAGAGCAATCACAGAGCTCTTCAAGGATGCAGGTGCTCCTCTCACAAATCTTTTTCACAAGGTATTGGTGAAGGACATCTTCTGGGCCCTTCCAGCTGGAAAATTGGTAGGTCTAAAGTGACTAATCCACTCTAATATCTTAATCTCCCTAAGCCCTTGGATCCCTTCCTCTACACTAAACCAAGGGAAATCTGGCATTTCTAGCTCACACACAGTGGGTCATCTTTTGTTCCACATTTCAGCTAACCAAACAAATAAACTATTAGAACCTTTTCTAACTCCCTGAGTTGCAACATTAAATGCAGAATCCCTGCTTAGTGGGCCCAAATCAGTAAGTTCAGCATGACCCAACTTTATGTTCCATCCACCATTGTCTCACACCCTTAATATCCATTCCCATGCTTGTTCTCCAGATTTCTGCCTATATAAATCAGAAAACTAAAGCAATTCTTTTGTAGTGTAGTGCACCTCCTTGTGGGTCATACTCTGAACCTCATCTCTAGGGGCCTACTAGGGCCTTAGTCTAGTTATATATCTAGAAGCAAATGGGTTTTGAGAGTGGGTCCTGAGGAGAATCAACATTGTCTTGCCTGGCAACTGCCTCAGGAGAGGCCATCATCACTGTTGCCTCAGGTAGTGCATCGTTAATCTCCTCAGACAAAGGGGGAAAGGCTGTTGGCAGCATGGGTAGAAGAGGGAATGTTGCCACCACTGGGGATGGGAAAGCTGTTTCCTCTGGTAAAAAAAAAAAAAGGCTCATAAGAGTTTACAAGCTCAGTGTCCCCAGTTTCATCTGGGTCTTCCCACACGTCCCCATTCCAAGTTGCTGGGTCCCATTCTTTTCCAGTCAATGCCCTCACTTTGACAGCAGACATCTAATGAGACTGAGCTCCACCTTTCATTGCAGGTCAGCCACTCACATGATAAGAGCTTGTGTCTGATTTTCCACAATTTGAGCCCTTTGTCTACAGAGATAAGACTCTCCCTCAGGGCAATCTTAGAAGACCTGAGGCTCAGTATGTGCTTCTGGAGCTGGAAGTTCGAATCCCTGAACTCATTCATCCTTTGCTTCCTTTACCTTGTCCAGTGAACTTAGTAGTAACCAACCAACTTTATTATATTCCTTTATTCTCCACATATGGTCAAAGGTATTATGTACGGAGTCACTAAACCCCTTGCCCCTCACGAGTGGTGAATCAGGAGTGTCAAATGCATCTCTTTTGCATAACTCTTTAAACAGTTCACACTAAGGACTATCAGCGTTCTCCATACTATTAGAAGTAGAGTACTCAGCATTTTTGGATGTCATCAGATTAAGCACTCAACTCTAGAAACCCCAAAACGAACTAAAGAACTCCATCCTTTTTAAACTCCAGCCCATTTATCAAGTGACCTGAAAGGCTGCCAGTTTTGAATGGGGTCCAGAACAGGAGAAGTCTCTGCAACAGGTCCAGGTTACTGTGCTAGCTGCCCCGCCACTTGGGCCATATGACCCAGCAGATCCAACGGTGCTTGGGGTGTCAGTGGCAGATAGGGATGCTGTTTGGAGCCTTTGGCAGGCCCCCATAGGTGAATCACAGCAGAGGCTTCAAAGATTTTGGAGCAAGGCGCTGCCATCCTCTGCAGATAACTAGTGTCCTTTTGGGAGACAGCTCTTGGCCTGTTACTGGGCTTTGGCAGAAACAGAACGTTTAACTATGGGTCATCAAGTCACCATGTGACCTGAACTGCTTATCATGAACTGGGTGCTTTCTGACCCACCTAGCCAGAAAACAGGGTGTGCACAGCAGCATTCCATCATCAAATGGAAGTGGTATATAAGTGATCGGGCTCGAACAGGTCCTGAAGACACAAGTAAGTTACATGAGGAAGTGGCTCAAATGCCCATAGTCTCCACTCCTGCCACCCTGCCTTCTCTCCCCAGCCTGCACCAAGGGCTCATGGGGAGTTCCCTATGATCAGTTGACAGAGGAAGAGAAGACTAGGGTCTGGTTCACAGGTGGTTCTGCACAATATGCAGGCATGAATATATGCAGGCATATATATAAATATGATGTATAGTGTAAAGAATATGGACCAAGACCTTATAGTCAGAGATAGTATAGCCGCTTACAAAGCTTTCCAATATTTACAGATAAAAACTCTAAAATTTAATACCTCATTCTTTGTATAGAAACAACTTATAAAAAATTGTCCTTAATGCTAATGTGAAATCGTTATGTAATATAGTAATAATGAATGTAAACCTATTTTGACCAAGGTATTACTAACACAAAAATAAAAACAGAGAAGTGAAAACAGGTTAACAAAAAAACTGGTGTCACTACATAATGCATTACGAAAATTCCACATAAAAAATATTTTACAGGCTTAGTGCAGGGGCTCACACCTGTAATCTTAGCACTTTGGGAGGTTGTGGCCAGAGGATCACTTGAGGCCAAGAGTTCAAGACATTGAACTGAGCAACATAGTGAGAACTTATCTCTACAAAAGTTAAAAAAAAAAAAAAAAAAAAAAAAAGTGTGGTGGCATGCACCTGTAGTATCAGGTATTTGAGAGGCTGAGGTGGGAGGATCACTTGAGCTATGATGGCACCACTGCACTCCAGTCTGGGCGACAGAGCAAGACTCTGACTCAAAAAAAATAGAAAAAAAGACCAGGTATGGTGTCTCATGCCTGTAATCCCAGCACTTTGGGAAGCCAAGGAGGGCAGATCGCCTGAAGTCAGAAGTTCAAGACCAGCCTGGCCAACATGGCAAAACCCTGTCTCTACTAAAAATACAAAAATTAGCTGGGCATGGTGGCGCACGCCTGTAATCCCAGCTTCTCGGGAGGCTGAGGCATGAGAATTGCTTGAACCCAGGAGGCAGAGGTTACGGTGATCCAAGATCGCACCACTGCACTCTAGCTGAGGCAACAGAGGGAGACCCTGTCTCAAAAAAAAATAAAGAAGAAAAAAGACAAAGAAAAAAATCTTTTACAATCTTGATGGTCTATCAAAATAAAAAAGAAAGAATTTTAAAATTAAGCCTTTTGACCTCACCATGGCAACAATAACTAGCAGCAACAGTCCATGAAATGTTTCTAATGCTAAGAAACTATATATGTTCTTTAATATATATAACAAATCTAACAATTAAATTCAATACACAAATAGAACTACGTAGAATCCTCATGGAGAATATTTTAAACTTGAACTTTTAGCTTGAAATATTTTGATCTCTCTATCCAACTACAGTAACAGGCAAGAGTGAAAAGATAACACTTGGGAAGAATGAACGTCAACAAGGGGCCCTGCACCAGCCTGACCAACATGGTGAAAACATGTCTCTGGTAAAAATACAAAAAATTAGACAGGCATTGTGGTACACGCCTTTAATCTCAGCTATTCAGGAAGCCGAGGCACAAGAATCGCTTGAACCTGGGAGGCGGAGGTTGCTGTTAGCCAAGATCACACTGCTACACTCCAGCCTCGGCAACAGACCAACTCTGTCTCCAAAACAAAAAAAAGTTGGGGGGGGGGTGGCGTGCATTGCGCATCTATTTGTAAGAGCCGAACCCCACCCCCGAACATTCAAGATCAACTATGGCTGCAAGTCAAAGTCTCAGTAATGTCAGTATTTGAAATAGCAAATTCTTTACCACTTATGCACTGAGGTGCTCCGAAATATTTGGCACACAAGAGAAAGAGGAATACTCTTGAAGATGTACTTTACTAAATGATAACGGGGCAAGCTCAAAGCAGCACCGAAGCAAAAGGGAATCATCTGTGTTAGGCCTGACACTTATGCAGAAATGTGAGCGAGACTCACAGGCCCAGGACAACTTCTAATCCTAGATATGGAGGCTGAGAGGACTTGGATGGGCTTTGGCCATGCCATCCCCTCAGGAGGCAGTGTCCTCTGAAGAACACCCAGGAGAGAGCGTGGCTTCCTTGGTGTCAGCCTGTAGGATCCTTCCTCCAACAGCAGGGAATGTTTTTAGAGAAGGTATTGAGCTGAAGGCACTAGCCACTCATGGTGCATCGGTGCATCAGAGGCAAGTGGCCTCTTTGTAAGTTTCCGTGATCACTGAATTTGCAACATGGCTAATAGGCTCTGAAATCAAAGACTGAACTTAGAGACACTGCAGCCTGAGAGCCTGGGAAACGCTAACTAGGAGAAAGGCACTGACTCATGGAAGTAATAGACATGTCATATGTCAGAGAAGGATAAATAAAAACATGTCTCAAATAATCTAGGCCAAAACTAGTAAAGATGCTCTTCCAGCTACTCTTGGATAAGAGTTTCAATAATAATTTTTTTTTTTTGAGATGGAGTCTCACTCACTCTGTCACCCAGGCTAGAGTGCAATGGTGTGCTCTCAGCTCACTGCAACCTCCGCCTCCCAGGTTCAAGCCATTCTCCTGCCTCAGCCTCCTGAGTAGCCAGGATTACAGGTATAAGCCACCACGCCCAGCCTCAACAATACTTTTCTACAGAGGGATTGGTAGTTAAAACCATACTCAACTTACTATTGTCTAACATAGGCATGCATACCTCATTTAATCTGTGCCTTATGTAGGTATCGAATTTTGCATCACAGGAGGCCATATATTTCATTCATTTATTCTCCTTTTTAAAAAATAACTTTTATTTAAACTTTTAATATGGACATTCTCAAAATTCACAAATGTAGAGAGTGTAGTATAGTGAACCCCTACGCATCCATCACAGCTTCAACAATACATTTCCACTTAAAACAGTTTTAAAGGGAAAAGTGTTTTACAGCCCATTCAAAACCTCAAGTTTTACAAACTATATACTCTTACATACCCACGTAACAACCCTCTAATATTTCTGACTACTAATTTACTACAAAAGATTCTTTTAAGGATTAAAAAAAACCCTATTATTCTATTCTGAAGGAACATTGTAAAAGCTCATCAGAATCAAAGATAGTATGCATTATAGATATGGACAGATAATGTCAAACTGAGGCCTTCTGTGCCTTCACATTCCCCAATATTTATTTGAATATAAGAGCTTTGCTAGCTGGGTGTAGTGGCTCATGCCTGTAATCCCAGCACTTTGGGAGGCCAAGGCGGGAGGATCACTTGAGCCTTGGAGTTGGAGACCAGCCTGGGCAACAGAGTGAGACTCCATCTCTACAAAAAATTTTTTTTAAATTAACCAGGCGTATCCCTGTGCCAGGAGCCAACCTGGTCTTCCCAAAGAGTAGTACCCCAGTGAAAACAAAAGCAAGAGAATAAAGTTCCCTGTAGGTCCTCTGTCCAAAAAAAAATAAATTAACCAGGCATGGTGCTGAGCACCTGTAATCC
Organism: Rhinopithecus bieti; assembly: GCF_001698545.2. Taxonomy (NCBI): domain Eukaryota; kingdom Metazoa; phylum Chordata; class Mammalia; order Primates; family Cercopithecidae; genus Rhinopithecus; species Rhinopithecus bieti. Next base: position 574,013 of record NW_016804580.1, on the reverse strand, counting down.
AGCTACTCAGGAGGATCACTTTAGCCCACAAGCTCAAGTAAGCTATGATCACCACCACACTCAAGCCTGGGCGACAGAGCAAGACACTGTCTCAAAAAAAAGGAAAGAGGTGGGGTGCAGTGGCTCATGCCTGTAATCCCAGCACTTTGGGAGGCTGAGGCAGGTAGATCACGAGGTCAAGAGATTGAGACCATCCTGGACAACATGATGAAACCCTGTCTCTACTGCAAATATAAAGGTTAGCTGGGTGTGGTAGCACATGCCTGTAGTCCCAGCTACTCGGGAGGCTGAGGCAGGAGAATCGCTTGAATTCGGGAGGCAGAGGTTGCAGTGAGCCGACATTGCGCCACTGCACTCCAGCCTGGCAACAGAGAGAGACTCCGTCTCAAAAAAAAAAAAAGAAAGAAAAGAGCTTTTTTAGCTTCTTAGGCTCACATCTCTTCTCAAAGACCTTTCTGTTTTCAGTTGATAATATCGTGACAATTATAAGACACAACATATTTAAGCAAGATAAGCACAAGATACCACTTTATAGAAAGAGCAGATAGGACCACAGCATATTCTAGAGATCCTCTTGTCCTTTTTGATGGTACACCTAAGTACATGGACTCATCATAGTAAGTGTCTGATTTGGAGAGGAAACTTTTTGGTAAAAATATCTGCCAGTTGTTATAGCAAATATTTGGATGTTTGTGGTTCAGACTGCAAGGTACGCTTGATTATGTACATTTTTTTCTTAACTGCTTGATGAACTCTATCCAATTCATTTAATAATGTTGCTTCCCTTTTTTACCTAATTCAAAAATGTTTAAAGTCACAAGCATTAAGCTCTCCTCCAAGTAATGTTAGTTAAAAAGAAGTTCCTGAACTGAGGACATTCTCCAAAGATGTGTAGTCGTCACTTGGAAGGTCAAATTTAACAATCAAAGAAAATAACTCCAAAAACAGCAGTTTCCAAACAGACCACTACTATTGCAGGGAAGCATTTTGGGCTCAATTGTGTCTCCCCCCAAAATTTGTGTGTTGTAGCCCTAACCCTCAGCACCTTAGGATGTGGTTGTATTTGCAGACAGTCTTTACAGAAGTAATTAAGTTAAAATGGGGTTGTTAGGTTAGGTTCCAATCCAATAGGACTGGTGTCCCTATAAAAGATTAGTACACAGACATGCACAGAGGGAAGACTGCCATCTGCAAGCCAAAGAGAGAGACCTCAGAAGAGGCCAACCCTGCTGACACCTTGATCTGGGACTTCCAGCTGCCAGAACTGTGAGAAAATAAATGTCTGTTGTTTAAGCCACTCAGTTTGTGGTATTTTGTGATGGCAGTCCTAGGAAAACAAATATAGTGAGTAATGAAGGTCATCTAATCTAAGCTACAGAAATGGCCCTTAATGACACCTGGGGGCTCTGATTTATTTATTTTTTTTGAGACAGTCTCACTCTGTCACCCAGGCTGGTATGCAGCGGCACTATCTTGGCTCACTACAACCTTCACCTCTTGGGTTCAAGCGATTCTCCTGCCTCAGCCTCCTGAGTAGCTGGAATTACAGGTGTGTACCTGGCTAATTTTTGTATTTTTAGTAGAGATGGGGTTTCGCCATGTTGGCCACACTGGTATCGAACTCCTGACCTCAAGTGATCCGCCCGCCTTGGTTTCCCAAAGTGCTAGGATTACAGGCGTGAGACACTGTGCCTGGCCTGCAGGCTCTGAATTCATAAAGTGAGAAGAAAATCTGTCAAAAGAGCTAGCCAGGCACATGCAAGTCAACCTAATGCTTTATTTATTTACCTATTTAATAGAGATGGGGTCTCACTATGTTGCCCAGGCTGGTCTTGAACTCCTGAGCTCAAGCAATCCTCCCGCCTTGGCCTCCCAAAGTGCCAGGATTACAGGCATGAGTCATCATGCCTGGCCAACCTAACACTTTTAAACAAATTCTGATGACGATCAGATGACAGCTCAGGGTATGGGCTCTGACCAAATAAATCTTTATTTCAATTACTCAATTACATGATCTGGCTTTATCTGTCCTCCAAATTGTTAGATAGCAAGACTGATATTTTTCACCTTTAGATACGCAAGGAATGTAGGCGATGAGACATGTCAAACTGTGAAGGCATAAACATAAGATAACTTTGAAAATTTAAAAAATATTTTTAAAAATCAACACAAATAATTTTGAAAATAGTAAGCCACATCAGGAAAGAAATTTTGTGGGTACACAATAACACAAGGATTTTGTGGTCACAATGGGCTTTCAGTTACACAAAAGAGCATGAAATTAACAATATTTACCAACATTCTCTTCAAAGTGCTTTTCAGACACCAAATAATTACCCAATTAAACCATTGCAAGATAAGCTGCTATTACTCTGGATTTAGTGAAAAGAACTAATAATTATTCTTTTAACAGTTTCTGTGAAGAAAGAACTCAGTGTTTACCATATACAAGTGAGGACATCCCACCCTTTTAATGAGTAGGGACAGGAAAAAAAAAAGGCTGATTATGTAAGTGAATTCAGTGGAGGACAGAGATGACTAAGAACCACAACCTGTGAAAACAGAGGATTTAATATGTAAAGCAGAGACCACCATTGGCAAAAGGCTATTTATGAATACTGCCAATACTTAGCATTGCCGACTGACAATAGGAGATCTTCGGTCATGTCCTGAACAACATAATTCATCACACTAGTGCTTGGGGCAGTTATGTCCAAGCAATTTATCATCATCATATCACTCGCCTGAGTATGAGAGGGGGAGAACTTTGATTGTTAACCTCTAGGGAGACTGGATTTATAGCCAGCATCCCCTAAGAATGCAGCACAGCTCTGCCCAAAGCACAATGCTCCCTGCTTGCCTTCTGTTTAACTCAGAATAAAAGAGTGAACACATTGCCCCCAGGACATTAACAGCAAAACCTAAGTCTGATACTCTTAGATTGGAAATCAGATAGCCAGGAAATCATATTTAAAGTACTCTTTGAAGCTGCCTGAAAAAAATGTATTAGTCAATGGTAAGTATGGATGATTCATTTCAAATGTCCTTCAGTGACAAAATAATTTCTGAAATGCATCCACTGATAACTGCATTTGGGAAGAATCATCTTTTCACAACTCACCCACAAACATTCCTCTGTATTGGAAAACTTGGAAGTGCACTGAAAATTGTTAAAAATATATAAATGGTGTTTTCAAAAAATGAAAGTCTTGATTCCTATCCCTTCCAGGCATAGAACCTTAACCCATTTTACACTTTAACTTGGTCTGCCCTTACAAAATGTAATTAAACATCTAAATGTCATTTTTGCCACTTTTGATTAAAATCACAAAGCAGACTGGAGCATGATAGGAACAGCACACCTGCCATCTCCCACACAGTAAAAGGAGCATGATTCATAGGACAAGCCTCTTTAAGGGCCCTCCCCGCAGCTCCCAAGGTATCTGGTAAACCAGAGCCAGAAATCCCCACATACACGCAGCTTATCTGATAATACTCATTACACAGGCTTGACCAGGCTAGGCCACAGTAACACACAAATCCCCAAATCTCAGGGTCTGAACACAACAAAAGTTTATTTCTAGCTCATCATATATGTCTAACACGGGAAGGCAGGGGCCTCTACTCACTGTCCTCTTTCTGTGACCTGGGCTGAGACTGCTGCCTCTATCTGGATGGTCACTGTGGCAGAGGGAAAGTGATTGTGACACATCTTTCACTGGCTCTTAACACACTTTTACCTGGAAGTGACACAGGTCACTCCACTTGTGTTTCATTAGCCAAACAAGTCACACGGACATACCTGCCTGGAAGGAGACAGGGAAATGGCTGACACAGCTCACACTGAGCAGGCAGAGAGGTATTTGTACTCAGGCGGTTATTGTTTTGACAAAATAGGCAGAACCACAGAGCCAGTTTATGCCAAATGGAACCAGATATTTTATTTTTCTTATTCTTTCTTTTCTTTTTTTTTTTTTAATTAAGAGATGACGTCTATGCATGAGAAGCCTTTTGTTATAAAAGTGTTATTAAGGGCCGGGCTTGGTGGCTCCTGCCTGTAATCCCAGTACTTCGAGAGGCTGAGGCAAGTGTATCACCTGAGGTCAGGAGTTCAAGACCAGCCTGATCAACATGATGAAACTCCGTCTCTACCAAAAATACAAAACAAATAGCTGGGCGTGGTAGTGCATACCTGTAGTTCCAGCTACTTGGGAGGCTGAGGCAGGAGAATCACTTAAACCTGGGAGGCAGAGGTTGCAGGGAGCCAAGATAGCGCCACTACACTCTAGTCTGGGCAATAGAGTGAGACTCTGCCACAAAAAAAAAAAAAAAAAAAAAAAAAAAAGTCTTACTAGGAAAACCTGGACCACTGTAAATACACTAGAAAGAACAGCTAAAGAAAACAGAACAAAGCCACATTTGATGTACGAAAAAGTATTCAACAACTATCTCAGTCAAGTTCCTAGGGATACTGAGCAGACTAGAGCTTGATCAGAAATTCTCAGTATTGTTACTATATGGCTTACTAGGGTATTTAATAGATTTGAAGTTGGCTGGGTGCCGTGACTCACACCTGTAATCTCAACAGTTTGGGAGGCCGAGATGGGAAGATCACTTGAGCCCAGGAGTTCAAGATCAGCCTGGGCAACAAAAGAAGACCCCCATCTCTACAAAACTAAATAAACAAATACATATGTTAAAAAGAAGATATTTGAGGATAAACATTCCTCCTGTATGAACACTTCAAAGCACACGGAAGCAAAGGTGGACGTTTACCAAGCTCCTCTCATGCTATACAGTTCATCATTTTGTCTTTAAGCTTAAATCCGAGAGCAATCTCTCAAACCCCTGCATCAGGGCTGCTTACTCAACTTAAAATAGTCACAGGGATGTTATGGCCAAGCCCTGGCACTGAGTACGGTCATGTACTTCTCCAGATTCTACATGATCTATTTTTGTGCTCTCTTGCTCTCTGCTTCTATTTGGCTCAAAATTTACTGACACTTCAAAGGATATTAAATTGCGTTTTTTTTCAGAAATGGTTCTCACTGTAGTCATATTCAAGGTATTTTCTGTCCTTCACAGGTAAGGGGAAATTTGCCCAGTGAAACTGATCTTTCCGTAAGTCCTTCCAGAAAAGCCACTGTCCTGATTTTCCTCCTGTCTCACTAGCCACCTTCTGGCTGGATCCTCCCCTGCTGACCTCTAAAACACACATTTACTGATTTTTGATTGAATAAACAGATCCTTCCTGACTACCTTATAATTTCAGCAGCAAATATGACCCAAAATTGGAAGATCTCTGAATCTATTCTGGTTTGAGGGCTGTCCAATTAAAAAGGAAAAAAACTGGCCCAAAATATCATTAAATGGTAAAATCAGGATCTTCTCTTCATAAATCCATAGATTATTAGATCCACTAGAGACTTAGAGACCACTTACCTTTTTTTCTTTACTTTTTTTTTGAGACAGAGTCTTCTTCTGTCACCCAGGCTGGAGTGCACTGGTGTGATCTCAGCTCCAAGCCACCTCTGCCTCCCAGGTTCGAGCAATTCTCCTGCCTCAGCCTCTCGAGTAGCTGGGATTACAGGCACACCCACCACTATGCCTGGCTAATTTTTTGTAGAAAAGGGGTTTCACCATGTTGGCCAGGCTGGTCTCAAACTCCTGGCCTCAAGCAATCCACCTGCCTCACCCAAAGTGCTGGGATTACAGGTGTGAGTCACCGTGCCTGGCCTGAGACCACTTACCTTAATGTGTCTAGAAAACATAGGCAGGCCAGGCACAGTGGCTCACACCTGTAATCCCAGCACTATGGGAGGCTGAGGCAGCCAGATCACCCAGGAGTTTAACACCAACATGGGCAAAATGGCAAAACCCCATCTCCACCAAAAATACAAAAAATAAAGTAGAAAATAAAAACTAGCCGGGCATGGTGGTGTGCACCTGCGGGAGATTGAGCTGGGAGGATCACCTGAACTGGGGAAGTGAAGGTTGCAGTGAGCTGTGATAGTACCACTGCACTCCAGCTTCGGTGAAAGAGTGAGACTTAGTCTTAAAAAGCAAAAGAGGCTGGGCGCGGTGGCTTATGCCTGTAATCCCAGCACTTTGGGAGGCCGAGGTGGGTGAATCATGAGGTCAGGAGTTCGAGATCAGCCTGGCCAATATGGTGAAACCCTGTTTCTACCAAAATTACAAAAATTAGCTGTGTGTGGTGGCGCACGCCTATAGTCCCAGCCACTCTGGAGGCTGAGGCAGGAGAATCGCTTGATCCCAGGAGGGGAGGTTGCAGTGAGCCAAGATCGCGCCACTGCGCTGTACCCTGGGCAAGGACGAGACTCCGTCTAAAAAAAAAAAGCAAAAGAAAACCAACTTGTCGAAAGTCACTGAGCTGGAACCAGAACTAGAATAGGGCTCTACTCATTCTGGGTCCAAAGTTCTTTAAATCAGCAACCCCTCTTACTGCCTATGTAAGGGTATACCTTTAGTTCCTGTTGACTTGTGATGTACAAAGAATGAGGTGGTCTAAGAGTAAGAGCACACAGGCTGTGGAGTCAGAAAGACTCCACCTTTAAACTTTGTTCCCATCTGTAAACTTCCCAACAGTGTGGCCTAATCTTTCTGTACCCTTAGGTTTGTCGTTATCACTAGAATCCTTCACAGGATTGCAGAGTGGATTAAGCAAGAGTGCACAGGACTCAGACACATGACCGCTGGTGATCAGCTTTTACAAACTGTCAAAAAATATAGACCTGTAATGCCAGCACTTTGGGAGGCCAAGGCAGGCAGACTGATTAAGCCCAGGAGTTCAAAACCAGCCTGGGCAACATGGAGAGACACTGTCTACAAAAAATACAAAAATTAACCGGGCATGGTGGCACGTGCCTGTAGTCGCAGCTACTCCGGAGGCTCAGGAGGCTGAGGCAGGAAGTTCGCTTGAGCTCAGAAGGTCGAGACTGCAGTGAGCTGTGATCGCACCAAATGCACTGTAGCCTGGGCAGCAAAACGAGACGCCGAATCAAAAAAACAGGAAAAAAAAAAGCTTATTAAAGGAGGCTTAGCAGGGAATAACCGCCCCCACCCAGCTCAGCAAACCGATGACGCCCCGGGGCATTGCTGTCGAGTCAAAGGGAGCTAGAGCCGCAAGGGACCAGCGCTCTTCTCAACGTCCCTCAAGCACTTAGGGAGAGGCGGCAGGGCCCACGCGCCAGTGGCTTGAAAATCCTTCCTTCCGGCAGGACCCTCGCGCGGAACTCTGCGGCGAACTCCGGCCGCGCGGACTCCGCCGTCGGGCCCCACTCTTCCTACTGGGCCCACAGTTCCGGCTCCTGCTCTGACTCCTGAGAGCCTTACCTCGGGTACAACGCGCCGCCTTCTCCCCTGGGAACTTCCGCCAGGCCAACTTCCCCGGCCGTTTTAGTCTCCTCTCTTCACTCCCACTTCGCCCTTTTGTTCTCTCCCCGCCCCTGGCCCGAGGTCACGCCCTCACGGAGTCCTAGGACACGCCCCGTGGGTCCTCTTCGTAGGACACACCCTTCAAACCCTCGCCACGCCCCACCCTGGTCCCGGGCCCTTTCCCGCTAGTCTCTGCCTAGCCACAGCCTCTTGCAGGCGCTGTCTGACTGACTGTAGTTTGGCTGAATGAAAAAAATTCGGGGCTAGATCCCCAAACGGAAAGAAACTGTTGCATTTTCCCCAGATCCCAGTTCTCCATAGAACAGCCTGGAACAAGGGAGCATTCCGTAGCTCTTTTAGTTTTCCCCAAGAATAAATCGGAGGTGGCGCGCTGGCAATTTGATGTCACAGTGGGTTCTGGACCCTCATGCTGCATACGGAGAACTTTGGTTTTGTGTTCCCACTTGTCACTGTTTCCTGCCCTGGGGCCGCGTTTCTTTCTCTTTAGATTAGAGTGCGGTGCTAGAGAACTTGAACTGGCCCTGGTACTTGCTGTGACTGAAATAAACTTAGTGAGAAAGTGTGAGTCTGTTGGCAAAACATGATGCTTGGAGCAGCTGCCACAATGAAGAGTCATACCTTTAGGTATTGTAGGGGGCCAAGGGCAAAACTCTTCTTCATCCTCTGAAGGTTTGCTGAAAATCAACTGACAAAAGGCAGTTTCGCAGTAGAAAAGGCCTACAAATATACTTGATCATAGCTTTATGTGACCCAGGAGCCTTCCGAATGAAAACCCAAAGATGCAGGGGAAACGGTCCATTTTTTTTTTTTTTTTTTTTTTTTTTTTTTTTTTTTTTTGCTTAGGTTCAACAAAGTATGAACCGTCATGTATTCAGCTGGTGCAAAAGTAATTGCGGTTTTAATGGCAAAACCACAATTATTTCTGCACCAACCTAATAGATACTACTACGATGGCATAAGAAGGGTCTGCTCTAATGCTAATAGACTCAGTGACAAAGCCCTGTCTGTTTGGATTCTTTTTGGCTTTTCTGTGCAGTGTTCCTTTCTTCTGGGTATAGGGCAGGACCCTTTCTGGAATGAGGTCTTATGACCTACAGTCAAACAGAGCAGGCCAGAGAATTTCTTTACGGCCAGTTTTGACACAGAAAGGCAGGGGTTACGTAGAGTCAAACTTTTAGGTTTTAGGCTTGGCTTTGGGGATAGGGAGGTTCTGGCTTCTGTGAATCACCTTGGGGAAGAGGGATTCCAGTTTCTAGAATGAGGGGCCAGAGGCAGGAGGACATGAGGTTAGAGAGAGCTGCTTCTAAGGCCTTCATTTTGGGGTATCATTTTCTGAACCCCAACAATATTACACTGTAATCAATTATTATTATTTTGAAATGGCTCTGTTGCCCAGACTGGAGTACAGTGGTGTAGTCATAGCTCACTGCAGCCTTGAACTCCTAGGCTAGAGGGATCCTCCTGCCTCAGCCTCCTGAGCAGCTGGGACTACAGGTAAGCACCACCACACTCGGCTAATATTTGTAATTTTTGTAGAAATGGAGGTCTCGCTATGATGGCCAGCCTGGTCTCAAACAGCTGAGCTCAAAGGATCCTCCCACCTCAGCCTCCCAATGTGTTAGGATTACAGGCACGAGCCAAAGCACACGGCCTAGTCAATTAATTTTATCCTGAATCCTGAGAAAAAAAAAAGAATAGGTATGCAGATGGGCAGAAGCTACAGATGTCATTTCAAAGGAAAGTAGAGATTTAATAATAATAATAGATGATGCTTATGGGGGCCAACTCTGCCGGGTTTTGTAATGGGTGTATGGTATTTTGTTTAAGATTTTGAGCAACCTGCATGTAGCAGGAGCTATTTCCCTCCGATTACAGACAAGAAAACAGACTTAGACAAGCACCTTGTTCAAGGATAGGACTAGGGACCCAGATTAGTTGATATCAGTCACTACACTATGCCTTCTTAGTAGAGAACGGGGAACTTTTGTTTGTTTATTTTTGAGACAGAGTCTTACTCTGTTGCCCAGGCTGGAGTGCAGTGGTGCAATCTTGCCTCACTGCAGCCTCCACCTCCTGGTGTCAAGGGATTATCCTGCTTCAGCCTCCTGAGTAGCTGGGATTACAGGTGCGCGCCACCAGGCTCAGCTAATTTTGTGTAATTTTAGTAGAGATGGGGTTTCACCATGTTGGCCAGGTTGGTCTCAAACTCTTGACCCCAAGTGATCCACCCGCCTTGACCTCCCAAAGTGTTGGGATTACAGACGTGAGCCATTGCACCAGGAGCGAATGGGGCACTTTGATAGGAGATTAATAGAAATAAATTAATTCATTTAAATCAGAAAAAAGGAGAAGAAAAGGATATGCAGGTCTTGTTCTCTGTTTTTTGTTTTTTAAGGGTAAAAGTACAAGAAGTTATTTAGAAAAGGGGTTGGTTGGTAAAGGACAGTCAGGGAGAAGATATTGAGGAAAAAATTGGTTCTTAAGGAGGGTGGCTGGGTAAATCCTAGAAACATTAAAGGGATAAAAATAAGGTCTAAGAGTAGAAGAGACAAGAATAAATGGAGGGGTTAAGAACCGCAGAGGCATGAGTGCCTGGATATTAGTAGCAATGACTTGGGTGCACACTGAGATTCTATAATGAGGAGAAGGATCCGGATCCAGGGAGGCTTCTGAAGTGATTTCAGTGCTGGTTCCCACTTCGTGTGTGCTACAAGTGTGGAGCCGTATAAATGTGTACCTGACAGTGGGTGTTAACGAGAGGCTCGAAAGTCGATTATTTATAATGTTACGTATTTCAGTAGTCCATGCTGCCAGATGTTAAATGATACATGAAGTCCTTGTTAAAAAATGACTTCAGGCCAGGCGCAGTGGCTCATGCCTACAGTCCTGCCACTTTGGGGGGCCAAGGTGGGCAGATCAGTTGAGGCCAGGAATTGGAGACCAGCCTGGCCAACATAGTTAAACACCGTCTCTACTAAAAATACAACAGTTAGCTGGGTGTGGTGGTGCACGCCTGTAGTCCGAGCCACTCAGGAAGCTGAGGCATGAGAATTGCTTGAACCTGGGAGGTGGAGAGTGCAGTGAGCTGAGATCACGCCACTGCACTTCAGTCCAGTGACAAAGAGAGACCCTGTCTCCAAAAAAAAGAAAAAAAGAAAAAAGAAAAAAAGAAAAAGAAAAATAAACTTTAGTGTTTTCTTTATCGAAGTTACTAAATTCTCCACTGCCCACATTAAATCCACTGAGTAAGATTTGTGATGGATTTCAAATGCAGGCTCTTATTTCTGTGGCTTTACTCCTTAGAAAGATAGTGGTAAAGAGATTTTATTTCTCTTTTGAAAGAAGCAGCTACAAAGAAACTTCAAATTAATATGCAGCAGATTTATTTCAGGAACTTTCTCAAACTATTGTGTACAGGTGTGTTCAAAGAAACACAGAGGCCAGGTGTTGTGGCTCATGCCTCTAATCCCAACAGTTTAGGAGGCCGAGGAAGTCAGAAGTTTGGCCAGTCAGCCTGGCCAACATGGTGAAAACCCATCTCCCCTAAAAAAAAAAGAGAAACTACAGGCCAGGTGCAGTGTCTCATGCCTGTAATCCCAGCACTTTGGGAGGCCAAGGAGGGTAGAGCACATGGCACAAGGTCAGGAGTTCAAGATCAGCCTAGCCAAGATGGTGAAACCCTGTCTCTACTAAAAAAAAAAAAAAAAAAATTAGCCAGGCATGGTGGTGGGCACCTATAATCCCAGCTACTTGGGAGGCTGAGGCAGAGAATTGCTTAAACCTGGGAGGCGGAGGATGTGTTGAATGAAGATCATGCCACTGCTCTCCAGCCTGGGCATCAAACTCTAACTCAAAAAAAAAAAAAAAAAATTAGCTGAGCGTGGTACCGTGCGCCTGCAGTCTCAGCTACTCGGGAGGCTGAGACAGGAGAATCGATTAAACCTGGGAGGTGGTGGTTGCAGTGAGCCAAGATCGCACCACTGCACTCCAGCCTGAGAGACAGAGTGAGACTCCATCTCCAAAAGCAAAAACAAAAACAAACACAAAGAACAGTAGTGAAAATCATGTAAATCCAATGCACAAGAATGGAAAACTTTTTAGCATATAGCATCTGTGTACATACTGTAATCCTATTTCACTAAGCACTCTTGTTAGTTAAGCACCAGATGCTATAGTATGTTTTTATGAAAGTAAAATAAACATTCTTCATTACTGGCCTCAAAATCTACTAGCCCTGGGATAGGTGGACAAGAATGGGTGAAAAGTGTCCTTGATGATGTTCTGCTGTCAAACAGGATAATCTGGCATCAAGCGTGTGCCCAACTTTATTTTTCAGTCTTTCTTCCTAGAGAAGCTTAACTTGGAAATAATTTTTGAAACTGAGAATATCAATGTACTGTCGTATGTCTGTGATGAAATAGCAAAGTTGAAAATCACATTATTAAGGAACCGGGTTTCCAAATCAATGTCTCAGTTAAAGGTTTAGTTCAAATGCACTCTCATTTCTACAGTACTTGCTTTTCATTTTCATAGTATCTTTGAATTTTGACAGTACCTGTACCCAGGAACAGTAAATTGGCAAAAAGAATGAAATCAAAAGCAAACATCCAAAGCCCCTGCTGTTTGGGTTAAACTTCTAGAAAACACCCAGGTTTTCATCACCCTAGTTAGTTGTTTTAAATATTTACACAAAACTAGTCTATAGAAACAATCTGGGGAGGACACAATAGAAAATAATCCAGATAATTATCAGATAAGCAGCAGGAAAAAAATGCAGAACCTGTGATGTCAATTCTATCAGTAATGTTGCTGTTAGGTTTTAATTGTTAATTGGAAGCTGAAATTTATAGTGCTGCAGAGATTTTCTTGGTTTAATTTTGAGTCATGGTGTGATAAGCCATTCCTATCATTTAGAGGACATCTATTAGATACTAATGTCACAAGAGAACTAGAACAGAACTTTCAACACACAGATCTTTTTCTATCAAATTCCTATTCTTTGTATCCCCCAGAAAATACAACTAACTATTCAAGGTATATTATTATTTCACTTAGAAGCAAAGGAAAAGAAATTTAAATCATTCTAGATTTTTTTTTTTTTTTTTTTTTTTTTTTTTGAGTTGGAGTCTCTCTCTGTCGCCAGGCTGGAGGGCAGTCTCAGCTCACTGCAACCTCCGCCTCCTGGGTTCAAGTGATTTTCCTGACTCAGCCTCCCGAGTAGCTGGGACTACAGGCACGCACCACCATGCCCAGCTAATTTTTGTATTTTTAGTAGAGACAGGGGCTTCACCATGTGGGCCAGGATGGTCTCCATCTCTTGACCTCGTGATCCGCCTCCCAAAGTGCTGTGATTACAGGCGTAAGCCACCGTGCCTAACCTCATTCTAGATCTTAAAGGGCCAAACTGAGAACACATAACCCGCAACTGAGTGAACCTTTCATCCGGGACTATGTCTTCATCAGTAAGTTTTTACAACCTTTTGTAGAAGCCAACTACAAGTTTGTCTTAAAAACTATTTTGACTTCATAGCTGCTGTGGATAACGGGGAGGCAATTCCTCAAAAAATATCCATCATAATTGCCAGGTGATCCAGCAATTTCACTTCTTGGTGGAATTCTACCCCAGAAGTAAACGCAGGAGCTCAGTGTTTTTTTTATAGCATTATTCACAGTAGCCAAAAGGTGGAGGCAACCCAAATGTCCAATAGATGAGCAGATTAAAAAAAAAATAATAAAGTGGCATATAGGCACAACAGAATAGTATTTAATCTTAAAAAAAGAATAACATTCTGGGCCGGGCACAGTGGCTCATGCCTGTAATCCCAGCACTTTGGGAGGCTGAGGTGGGTGGATCACCTGAAGTCAGGAGTTCGAGACTAGCCTGGCCAACATGGTGAAATCCCGTCTCTACTGAAAATACAAAAAATTAGCCAGGCGTGATGGTGGCACCTATAATCCTAGCTACTCGGGAGGCTGAGGCAGGAGAATCACTGGAACCCAGGAGGCAGAGATTGCAGTGAGCCAAAATTGCACTTGTTTCTTGTTGCCCATTGCACTCCAGCCTGGGCAACAAGAGCGAAAATCCGTCTAAAAAAAAAATAAAATAAAAAAGAATAAAATTCTGATAATGCTGGAGCTTAGATGAACTTGGAAGACATTTTGCTATGTGATATAAGCCAGACACAGAGCAGACATTGCATTATTTCACTTCTATGAGATACCTTAAGTAGTACCTTTATAGAGATAGAAAGGAGAAGGGTGGTTACCAGGGGCTGAAGGAAGGAGAAAATGAGGAGCTGTTATCCATCTGGGATAATAAAAAAAGTTCTGGAGAGCAGCAGTGTGCATACTTGTACAACAATGTGAATGTACCCATATTGAACTATACTTCAAAATGGCTAAAACCAAAAAAAAAAAAATAAAAGGTTAAAATAGTAAATTTTATGTTATGTATATTTTGCCACAATAAGAAATATTTGACTTTGGATGGCTGTGTAGATAACCAACAACAACTTGAATTAGAACACCTATTACACTCACTAATATTTGCTTATATATATATATTTTTTGAGACACTGAGGCTGAAGTACAAGGCAAGATCTCGGCTCACTGCAACCTCTGCCTCCCGGGTTCAAGCAATTCTCCTGCCTCAGTCTCCTGTATAGCTGGGATTACAGGCGTGTGCCACCACGCCCAGCTAATTTTTGTATTTTTAGTAGAGATGGTGTTTCACCATGTTGGCCAGGCTGGTCTTGAACTCCTGGTCTCAAGTGATCCACCCACCTTGGTCTCCCAAAGTGCTGGGATTACAGGCGTAATCCCAGCCTATATATTTTTTTAGCTTAGCAATTTCTTTTGGTATCTGCAACTGTGCCCAGACTATGTATTTTCTTAGCTTAGCAATTTCTTTTGGTATTTGTGACAGAGACTTAATGGTATTTGGTGACTGTGCTCACCCAACCCATTTCCCACTCCTCCTGGACACATGGCTACACTACATTTCCCAGTCTTCCTGGCAGTTAGGTGTGTTCCTGCCACCACATTTCAGCCAATGGGATGTGGGAGAAGTAGACATGTTCCTTTCAGAACCGACCCATCAACAATCATCCTTCCTCTCTTTGTTCATCTGTGGGCTGGCTAAAGAGAATTCTCTAGGACCTGTGGAATGCAGCCGCAGGAGGGCAGGGCGCTATATTTGAAGAGCTATGTGAAGCAGAACTCTCCTACCAACCCTAACATCTGATATAAATATAAATGATATAAATAAGAAACATAGGCCAGGCATGGTGGTGCACACCTGTAATCCCAGCTACTCAGGAGGCTGAAACAAGAGAATCGCTTGAACCCAAGAGGCAGAAGCTGTAGTGAGCCAAGATTGTACCACTGCACTCCAGCCTGGGCAACAGAGCAAGAGTCTGTCCCCCCCCCCCCCAAAAAAAAAGAAAGAAAGAAAAAAGAAAAGAAAAGAAAGAAAAATGTAGTTTTATTGTCATAAGTCACTAAGATTTGGGGATTATTTGTTACAGCAGATAGCCTACCTTAATTAATATGGTATTTGTCCTAGTAAGAGAATTCGAAGAATCTGTATGCAAATTGAAAACTGCCTTTCTTTAGCCAGCCATTAATAACTAATATTAAATAGGTCCCAGGATGACTTCCAAATCCTTGGGAGAATTATTTAAATACTAGAGGCATCTATTAGCACACGATAATGTGATTATTGGTCTCTAATAAACACAGTGTTGAGAACTGGATTAATTAAACAGAAGGAATTAAACCCTCAAAAAGATGGCCAGGAAGCTATTTATTAACTGGAAGCTCAACCATGTGTATCTGTGAAGAACGCCAAATGGTGGTGTTCTCAGTGTTGAAAAACAATGTGGTCTGGAACCAAACATTGCAAGGATAAGTTGAATTTATAAATCAAAGTCGTTGACTTTTTTTCTTTAAGTAATATGAATAATTTGTTTTCATTTGAAGGTCTTCCAAAAAAATTTTCTGCCATGGAGTTAGTTAAAATTCTAATCAGAAACTTTGTTTAATAGTGTTTTTAGGCCAGGTACAGTTGCTCATGCCTGTAATCCCAGTGCTTTGGGAGGCTGAGGCAGGAGGATCACTTGAGTCCAGGAGTTCAAGAGCAGCCTGGGCAACATAGGAAGAGCCTGTCACTACAAAATTGAAAAATTAGACATTAGGCGGGCATGGTGGCACGCACCTGTGTTCCCAGCTATGTGGGAGGCTTAGGTGGGAGGATCTCTTGAACCTGAAAGGTCAAGGCTGCAGCGACCCGTGATTGTGCCACTATATCCCAGCCTGGGCAACAGAGCAGATACCCTGTCTCTTAAAAAAAAAAA